>NW_005871743.1:103114-110610 GCF_000147115.1 Myotis lucifugus | reverse complement strand
TGTGAGAGAGAATGAGAGAAACATGATGTTAGAGAGACAGAGATCGGGTGACGCCCCTGCCCCCCTCTAGGTATTAAGTTTGCCATCTGCCCTCAGCCCTGACCCCGAACTGAACGGTGACCTTCTGGTTCATAGGTCGATGCTCAATCACTGAGCCATGCCAGGCTGGGCCCAAGGATGTTTTTTTTCCATTGATTTTTAGAGAGTGGAAGGGAGGGAGGGAGGGAGGGAGGGAGGGAGGGAGGGAGGGAGGGAGGGAGGGAGAGAGAAACATTGATGTGAGAGACACAAATCAATTGGTTGCCTCTTGCACATGCCCCAACTAGACCAGGGATCAAACCAGCAACCCAGGCACATGCCCTTGACCAGGAATAGAACTTGTGACCCTTCAGTGTGGGAGCTGACACTCTAACCACTGGCTAACACTGTGTTTCTTCTTCCCAAGCTTTCCATGGTGCCCTCTCAAATTCACTCCATGGTTAGTAAGTTTCTCTGCATTTTTTACTATACTTTTCTATCTCTTTATCTCCAGCTTTAATTAAGATCAGGGAAAGCCCCAGGGCCCTCTTCCTTTCCATACACAGTAGCTGTCCCAATGGATGGGAAGCAGTATCAGCATTGGCATAACTTGACACACATTTGTACCATTTCTCTTCCTCTTTCTGTGCAGGGTTAATGGCTCCTCCCTTGGAGCCACACCATTCTTATGGCCAACATCTGCCAACCTTCTGACTCTGTCTTCTCAATTGCTGAAGTCCCCAATTACTTCAACCACCCAATTATTATGGCCCAATTCTGACCCCAGTCATCATTCACAATTGCTCTACCCGTGAAAAAAATCCCAACATCTCACCTGTGATCATAACCACCTCTTATCCTTATTCTTCTGTCTCCCTCACAACTTCATTCTGACTCTCCTGCTCTTTGACTTTATAGAGATGTTTCTTTAATATATATATATATTTTTTTTTTTTTCAGAGAGGAAGGGAGAGGGAGAGAGAAATAAAAACATCAATAATGAGAGAGAATCATTGGTTGGCTACCTCTTGCCCTCCTCACGCTGTGGATTGGGCCTATAAACTGTGCCCTGACAAGGAATCAAACCCTGACCTCCTGGCACATAAGTCAATACTCAAAAGACTGAGCCACACTGGCCAGGCAATATAGAAACGTTTCATCCCTTTATTATCTCCCAGCCCTTCATTCCCGAAAAGCCATTGTTTTTCCTACTCAGTTTGAACATCAAAGTTGATCATCTGAACAACTTTCTTAATACTGTTATATCTCTGTCCCTTTTAACTTCTGTTTAATCTATCCATAGAAAAGAACAATAAAAACCAACTTCAAATCAGAGAAAGAGAGAATTTTAAAAGTCAGAGATGTCTGAACTCCAATCCCAGCTAGGCCACTTCCTAAGTTTGTAGGTTTGAGAAAGCCTGAGTCTTGTGTGTGGTATATGTGTGCGTATATGCATGATTGTATGCAAAATAGGAATGTGTATTGAATCAACCACTGTTCAGGAAGAATACAGAAATCACTGCAGATGGTTTAAGTAGAGAAGGACTAAATGGGAATAATTTGTTACAAAGCTGTGGAGAAGGTCTGGAGAAACATAAGAGGAAAAGCAGGGCTACCTAGAGACCAGGAAACGACCCCTAATCTTGATTTAAAGGAGTAAAAGTGGGGAAATATCCAAAGATTAAGGAGCTGGAATCTACAAGTCTGCACTGGCTACTGGTGTGGCTGGAACTTGTATTGCTGATGCTGCTGGGACCGCCTTCACTTTTGCCACATCAGAAGCTGATGTTGCCAGAGGCACTGCCAAAAAGCAGAACTTCTCCCTTCCTCATGCGAAGGTTCCCATTAGTGGGACCCAACTGTAACAAAGCAATAAAGGAATCAGAAAAATGTGGTTTTTAGATTTCTGGCCCTTTGTACAGGGGAGATTATAAAAGAGTGGATGTGGGGATGAGTACCAACAGGCAACATCTGCCACATGTATTCATCATACTCTTGGTTGCAAGTAATAAGTCTCAATTCAAGGTGTGCAAGCAAAAAGGAAATTTATTGACTTATGTGATTTCAGGCAGAAGCAATATAGGTGTTAAAGTGATGTTATCTGTCTCTCTCCCTTAACTATGTTTCATTCTCAGGCAGGTTCGTTGTTCCTGGTGGCAAGGTGTCCACCAGGCTTATGTTCTACCAGCACTATTTGCAGGAAAATTCCTGGATCTGATTTTCACCGGCTCAGATTTCATCATGTGCCCATCTCGGAATTGATGGCTTTGATTCAATCATGGGTTAGGAGACCAACATTGAAGTGGATTGTGGGACTTGCGTGACATAGACTTAGACTGGGGAAAGGATGTGCCAAAAGAAAAATGAGGTGCTGTTACCAATAAAAAGGGAAATGGATACTGCACAGATAACAACAAAGGCAACATGTTCATGACAGGATATTCATCTTGCAGGTTTTTTGTTGCTCTGTATCCAACCCTCCTTCCTTTCTTCAGCTAGACTGAAAATATTGATATCCCTGGGCATGAAATATCTCAACCTCTTGTTGACTGCCAGTTTATTACCCCGTCTACACCTTTGTCCGCACCCCTATCTTTTTAGTCTACAAAGTTAAGGTGTCCAATTCTTCTCATGAGTCCTTGATCCCACCTCCTCTCCTTGCCTCTAGCATCTCACTCCATCTATTTTCTTTACTTTCAAATTCATCTTCTCTACTGGTACCCTTTTGTGGTGTATATCCATGTTCAAATATATTTTTAAAAAAGACATGCCCAGCCAGAATGGATCAGTTGGCTGAGCGTTGTCCTGTGCACTGAAAGGTGGTCGGTTCGATTCTTGGTCAGGGCACATACCTGGGTTGCGGGTTCGACCCATGGTTGGGGCATGTATGGAAAGCAATCGATTGATGTTACTCTCTCACATCAATGTTTCTCTCTGTGTTCCCCTTCCTTTCTCTATGCATGTCCTCAGGTAAGGATTAAAAAAACAAAACAAAAAACAAATAACCTAAATAAATAAATAAACCAGAATATTTAACTTCATACCACTTTTCAGCTATTGTCTATTCTTTCTTCTAAACTTCTCTATAAGGGTTTCTGCACTTACTTATTCTCCCTCATTTTCATTTGCTCAACTCATTGCATTGTGGTTCTGCCTCCATTTTCTGCTGATACAGATCACATCTTGGATGTCCATGACCTCCATGCCACAAAATTCAAAGGATACACAAAATTCAAAGGATACTTTTTTGCCTGAACCTTATTGGAAATCTTTGCTGCATTTGATGCTGTTGACCACTTTTGTCTCCTTGAAAAATCTTTCCTCCCTTGGATATCTTCCATGACATTACTCTCTCCTGATTCTCCTCTTACTCTGTTTCTTCTCAGTGTTCTTTTTGGCCTTCTTTTCCTCTGCTGGCTCCCCAAACACTGGCATCCCCAGAGGTTAGTCCTTCCCTCACCCTCTATGCTTTTCCTGGGGATGTATTAGAATAGTCTTGAAGAAGGGTGTTGAGGAAGTCCTTGCCAGACCTAGCATCTGACTTATGAATTCCACTCCATATAATCTGTAGGAAGATTTAACTCCTTATACGTTTTTCCAAATGATAACAACCACCTAGAATAAAGAAAGTTTATTAGATCAACTACTATAAAAATACAATATTCAAGCAATGCTTATCTGTAGTGGTAGAAAATGCTGCCTTTGCTCCATTAAGTGTCTTTGGTGCTAATAGAGACGAAAGCTCTATTCTTCCATATATAGGTAACATGGATGCCAACTTTCTGGTGATGCATAAAGCCAGTGCTCTTGGTAAGTGACTCTCTGGATGGAGTTGTTTCTTTTTTCTTTTTTTAAAAATAATTGATTTCAGAGAGGGAGAGGGAGAGATAGAAACAGCAATGATGACAGAGAATCATCAATTGGCTGCATCCTGTACAACTTCTACTGGGGATCGAGCTGCAACCCGGGCATGTGCCCTGACCGGGAATCGAACCCAGGACCTTTCAGTTCACAGGCCGATGCTCTATCCACTGAGCTAAACTGGCTAGGGATGGAGTTGTTTCTAATTCAAGTTTTTCTTGATAGGACCAAGGTAATAATTTTTAAAATTTGCTGCCTGGGACCCACATTGTTAGAACCACACACAGTATCTGAGGTGGTTCATAAGCTGTCTGCTCCTTAGGGCCTTGGAGAGTATCAGAAGGGAGAAGAGATACAATAGGGAAAGGATGGATAAAGGGCACAGGTTGACTCCCCCATTGAGCAGGAGGCTTTGCAGACATAGATCAGGGATTCAGGAAGACTGTATGGGTCAAACTGCACAGTATGTGAACTTCACATTTTTCTTTGTGCACCTTAGCTAATTAGACGCCTCTCCCACCCTCATCATCCTATCTGTGTGCCTCTGGTTACCTGAAGAGATTTCCTTGGATATTGCAGCCCTCCTGCCCAATGGACTGGGAAGACTAGTATTCTGGTGGGCTCTTTGTAAACTGATGATATTTCTGGATTTTTTAAAATTGCTCAAGCAGAAGTCTGGAATTCATCCTTCCATAGCCAATCAATTGATCACTAATATCTGTGAATTCTACCTTCTGTTTAAACCTATGCAATGTTCTCCATTCCTACTCCCACAACTAGTCATCTCCCACCTAGACTACATGAACTGCTTCCTAACTAGTCCCCACACTGAGAGCCAATTTTACTCTTCCCATCTATTCTCCACTTAGCAGCCAGAAGTGAGCTTCTGAAATGCAAGGATGAACATGCCACCCCTCTGCCTCAAACCCTGATGATTTTCCATTGCCCTTAAAATAAAGTCCAAACTCTTAGCTAACCCTTACAAGGCCCTCCTTGATTTGGCACATACTACCTTTTCAGTTCATCTTCTGCCATTCTTCTCCACTGTCACCATACTGGCCTTCTTGTGCTTCTCCTTTGACTTAGAATAACTTTCTCTTCTGGCTGACCTTCTCCTTTACCCTATTTCCCTCACATAAGTGCCAATTCCTTATGGAAAGCCTTCCCAAACCTCTCCAGGCTAAATTTAGTTCACTCATAGCATCCTGTACACCTCCTTCAGATACTCATCACAAATAGCTAAGATCTAGAAATAGCCCAAGTGCCTATCAGTAGATGAATGGATAAAAAAGCTATTGCACAGTGATACTATGGAATACTATGCAGCTGTAAAAAAGAGGGATCTCTTACCCTTTGGGACAGCATGGATGGACCTGGAAAATATTATGCTAAGTAAAAATAAGCCAATCTGAGAAAGACAAGTATCACATGATCTCACTTATTTGTGGAATCTAATGAACAAAATGAATTGACCAACAAAATAAGACCTGAAGCAGAGGCATAGAACAGACTGACATACCTTTATGTGGGGTTGGGGGACGAGAATAGATAAACCAAAGAACTTATATACTTACTAGAGGCCCAGTGCACATAATTCGTGCATGGGAGGGGTATCCCTCAGCTCGGCCTGCGCCCTCTTGCAATCCAGGACTCCTTGGGGGATGTCCAACAGCCTCTTACAATCTGGGACTACTCACCCCTAACCGCTCGCCTGTCTGCCTGCCTTCCTGCCTGCTTGCTCCTAACTGCTCACCTGCCTGCCTGCCTGCCTGCTCAGTGCGCATCATAGTGACTGGTCATTCCAGTCATTCCAATTGTTCCGCCATAATGGTCACTTAGGTTTTATATATATATAGATATGCATAGCCCATGGACATGGGCAATATAATAGTAAAGACCTGGGAGTGGGTGCATAGGGGCTAGGGGAAGGGAAGTAAGGGGGGGGGGGGGAAATGGGAGATATCTGTAATACTATCAACAATAAAAAAATATTTTTTAAAAAGATACTCATCACATTTCTAATCATATGTTTAATGTCTCTTTCCCATTATTCAAGCTTCAAGAAGGTAGAAATGCAATCTTGTTTCTGTATGTGTTCCTAGCACCAAGGACAGTGCCTCACACATAATAATTATTTGTTGAAAGAGAATGAATAACTAAGGACAACTTTCTTTTTCTGGGTAACTCTTATTCACCTATCAAGGACCAAGGCCAGATGTTATGTCCTCCAGGTTGGGTTACAGTCAAATCTGATACATCTTTGGATCCCTAGGGCCTAGTGTGGAACTTTGGTACATGATTCATATATCATAGATATTTGTCAAATAATAAACTCTTGGCCAGGAGTTGATAATTGTTGAAACTGAGTGATGGGTATATGAGTAGGGTTCATTACACTGTTCTTTCTCCTTTCATCTATATTTTTAATTTTTCCAAAATAAAAAGTGAAAACATTTATAGTATTCACCTAAAGTCAAGCGAAAATGTAGTCAAAGATGATCTTGAGGTTTCTGGCTGAAGCAAACCAGTAGGTGGTGGTGCGGTTCACTGGGGTGGATGAAGTGGAGCTGCATCCATACTCCAATGCGCCTGTGCATGGGCTAGCTTGGAGAGGGTTCCTTTTCACCCCAGTGAAAGTTCTTCGAAGGTCAATCACGGGGATGAAAGAATAAATTTTGATTTCAATACCTTTAGTTTTCATTACTTGAGGGCATCTCCAGTCAGCTGTGCAATAGTTAGCAGCTACAAAAAACCAAAACCTCTGCCTTAAACAATGAGCTGTGAGAGGGTTTCTGGCTGGTAACCTTCCCCCTCCTGGTCCTGGATGGCCTCCGGGACACGGATCTGACTGACCACCGGGAACTGTCCTGCAGTGAATACTGTGCCCCACCAGTGCTGCCTCCACACTTCTCACCCACACCCTCCCCTTCTTCTTTACCACCGTTTTAGTTCTACTGGGGAGCGATTTATTGACATCGGCCAGGCCTCGGTGGGTATCACGGCTTTATGGTCAGCGGCAGGTAGGGTGTCAAGAAAATTCTGGCTCCCGTTTGACTTCCCCACCTTCTGACCGCAAGTCGCTTGACCGTTCTGAACCTCAAATGCTGCCTCGGAAAAACAAGGGTAACAACCGTGGCGACTTCACGGGGCTGGCGCGAGGAAGAACGCAAGCAAAGGGCTCTACACAGAGCCTGGCACCGTGTGAGCGGTCGATGGACAGAGCTATTATTATCGCCAGCGCCGCGCCCTCCTCGGCTCTGCATCTGGACGTCGGGAGAGCTGCCGCAGGAGCCGCGCAGGCTGCCCTCCGCCCGGTGGGTGCGTGGCCCCGCGGGGGTGCGGGGAGGGTCCCGCGGGCGCGCAGGAACGACTCCGGGCCGGCCGGGCAGGGTCGGCCTAGGCGGGGGCTGCGCCGTGGGACCCGGGAACCGCGCGCAGGGTTGGGGCCGTGGGCTCACCGAGGCCCGAGGGTCGCGCCGGGTGGGACCCTCCGGGACGCCGCAGCCAGGGCCGCCCCGAGGAGCTCGCGCCCGCGCCGGCCAAGATGGCGCCCCTCCCGCGCGCGCCCGCCCCCCGCGCGCCCCGCTCCGGGCGCAGCCCCGCGGCCCGCGCGCTCC
>NW_005871743.1:95022-102749 GCF_000147115.1 Myotis lucifugus | reverse complement strand
TACTCCCTGCCCCCTACGGGGAAGGAATTAGGGGCGAGTGTGGGGGACCCCGAAGGGCAGGGACCGTTGTGGGATGGGGCCGTGGGGGGAGGGGAGGTCAAGGGCTGGGAAGGGGAGGTGCGGCGAGGTAGGCAGAGGCCGCGGGTTTCTGCAGTGTCCCAAGCCCTGGAATCTGTCGGGGCCGCATTCTGTCGCTCTCAGCGACCGAGCAGAGCGCCCGAGAGGCCGGCTGTGTCCCCCAGCGCGGCCAGGAGGCCTAGCGCGCACAGGGCCATTCAGTAGGAGCGGTTCTCCCACAGCCGATTCGGAGGTTATTCCGAAGCTGTTTTGATTCTGCCTGTGCGTTTTTGCATTCCCGGACCCTCTATCGTAGTTGCAGCTCTCTCCACTCTTCAAAGCCGAAACCTTGTCTACACCTGCGGTGTTCATTGCCTCACTTCCCATTCATTCTTAAAGCCGCTTTACTGGGTCTTCTGTGTCACTCACCCACGGAAACTGCTGAAGCCAAGGTCACCGGAGACCTCCATGTGGCCATCCCCAATGGGCTCTCTCCTTCACCTTTTCATAGTATTCATTCAGTGACCCTGTCAACTCGCCCTCGAGCATTTTCCTGGTTTCTCTCCTGGCATTGTTGGCTCCTTCTCCATCTCATTTGCTACCTCTTTCCTCTTCTTTTAGATGTTGGCAAGGCTCTTCGTTCTGTCCTGACCTATCTTCTCTCATTCTGCACTTTCTCCTTGGGCATTTCATTCATTCCCCAGGCTTCACACACACATGCTGATGATGCCCACATGCCTATATCTGGCCTAGACCTCTTTCCTGAACTGCAGATTCAATATCCAACTGCCCTCACGATCTCCGCTTGGAAGTCCAACAGGAATTCCAAACCTATAGATCCAGGCTGAATTAATTATCTTCCCTGTGTTCCCTCTCTACCCTTCTTCCAAGTCTGTTGTTCCTTTAACGCTCTGCAATGGCTGCTTTCTAATCAGTTAGTTACCCAGGCTAGAATCCTGGGCAACAGTCTAGGTTAATGTCTACTTCCTCACCCTCTACATCTAATGTCACCAAGTTCTGTCACATACACTACCTAAATATTTTTCAAATCCATTCATTTCTCTCCATCCCCACTGCTACCAAACTTAATCTAGGTTACAACCCCTTTTTTCCCTTGGCTGGCTACTCTAATACCATACCTCCCCTCCTTAAAAAAAAAAAAAAAAGCATCCATCTGGTCATTTACTCATTCAAAAAATGCTTTTTGAGCACCTACTATATACCAGGAATTGTATTGGGCACTGAAGATGTAACTATGAGCAGAATAGACCGGGTCCTTGTCCCATGGAGCTGACAATCTACAGGAAGGGGGAATCAGAAAAGAATAAAATTACAGACTTAATAGATATCATGAAGGAAAGGTAGATGGTGCCTTGGGAACACACAAGAGCACAAGCTAAACTGATCTCGGGGGTAGGAAGAAAGGGTCAAGGAAGACTTCTCTGAGAACATGACATTTGAACTGAGACGTAAAGGATGAGTAAGAGTCAGGCTGAGAGGATAGGGGAAGGAGGTTCTAAGCAGAAGTGAAATCACATGCAAACACCTTGTGGAAAGAGACAATATGATGTTTTTGAGGAATCAAAGAAGGCCAGTGAGGCTGGAGAACAGAGCCAAAGCTGGAGAGGAAGGCAGGGGCCAGACCAAGCAGGACAATTGAGACCATGTATAAATTTTGGTCTAAAGGTCTTCGTTCTTGATGAAGAATGTTGATGGCAGTGGATGTGGAAAGTAGATCAAATCTAGAAATATTTTCAGAGAGAGAATTGTCAGTACCTAGGGATGGATTGAATATGGGGAGTGAGGGAGAAGGTAGTGTCAAGGATGGTTGACACTCCCTACTCAGGATGGTTGATCATATCATTCCATGAGCCAGTTAGGGGGTGGGCAAGAGAAACGTGAGTGGGCATGTTAGTTTGAGAAGCCTTTGAGACATCCAAGTAGAGATGCTGAGTAGAAAGAAATGTACATGTCTGGAGCTCAGATGAGGGATCTGATGGAGGGGTAAATTTGGAAACCATTGGTATATAGGTGGTAACTGAGGCTATGAGCATGAATGAATACCTATATTGAATGGTAGGTGAGAAAGACAAAAGGGCATAAGAACAGCATGGGAAATTCCAGCTGGTAGAGGAAGATGAGCCAGCAAAGGGGTCTAAGAAGCCACCAGATAGAAACTAGAGTGTAGGAAGGACACCAGGAGACGTAGCATGTAGAAGCCATGGATGAAAGTTGGATGAGAGGCCCATGGTGTCAAATGTGCAGAGCGTACAACCCAGATGAGGACTGTGAGTGATTCTCGGATCAGTGACCTAGGGGCCATGTTGACCTTGGTAAGAGCTGCTATTGAGGTGTGTCAGAAGTGGAAGCAAGATTGGAAACGGGTAAGAAGTGAGTGTGAGGTGAAAATGGCGGTTGGAGGATGTGCGGAAGAGAGAGAGCAGCAAGTGGCACTGGAGGAGGAGCATTGGGTCAAAAAAGAATGTGTGTGTGTGTGTTTGTTTTAAGTTGGGAGATAGTAGATCCCATGGAGAAGGAGAGATTGATTATATAGAAAAGAAAATGGGTAAGCAGTGGTATAAAATTCCTGGAAAGGCCTGAAAGGAAGGAACCAAATGGTAGGTGAAGCAGTTGGTTTTAGGAAGAAGAGAAAAGATAGGTCCTGAAGTCAGCAAGTCTGTATGTTTGAGGACATTCCCGACTGATGGCTTCCATTTCCTCTGTGAATTAGGAGTGGGTGGTCACCCTCTGAGAGGGTGGGTGGTGCAGGGGGTGGTCAAAGGAGAGTTGTGTTCTTGTCTTAGCTAAAAAGTCACTTCCTCAGGAAGGTCTTTGCTGATGTCTAGGCTAGAGTAAGCCTCGGGCTCCTACAGTGTCCTATTCTTTCCCCATCATAATACTTAGTCATGTATCAACAAATAGGGAGTGCTTTTAGGTGCCACGTACTATTCAACATACCGGCATTACATTTTATTGTAACGACCCGTTCAATGGCTATTTCACCACTAGATTGTGAGTTCCATTGTGGGGGAACCATTTCTTTATTATTCCTCACTCTCCCCCATGCCATGCAAAGTGCCTGGAATAAGCTGCCAGGTTAGAAGACCCTTGACCTTGAGCAGGATACCACTCCCCCTCTTAGTCTTCAGGTCTAGTGGCCTCTCTTAATTTCTGCCCTGAATTCCTTGCCCAACTACCTGCCTTGAGCCAGAATCCATTTGGCTCTTTCCATCTTTCAAGGGGACCCAGGTATGGATAACCCCAATGAGAGGGGAGAGGTTGGGTCTGGAAGATATTGAGCAGCTGGGCATCCTTTGATCTCAAAGGCAGTGTGATCACCATCACCTCAGAACTTCCCCATTCCTCCCCCTGTACTTTCTGCCCTGCTGACCAGAGATGGACAAGGCTGCCCAGGCTCTTTGCTGTCCCAGCCTTACAGCACATGTGCCCTTCCCAGATCCCACTTCCAAGTGCTAAGGAGCTTGGTCCGAGCCTGACCTCTGCAAAACCCAGCTCCATACGCCACTGCCTTAGGGAAGCACTGGGCATGAGCTTGCCAGGGTCATGGCTCTCCCACCTCCTGAAACTCATGGAGGTGCCGCTCTTGAACAGCATAAGAGCCAGGATGTCGGGTTAAGTGAGCTCCCGTGCTCCTTTCTCCCTATGTCTCAGCCCACACCTGTCCTGCACCCAGGCCCCTCTTACTTCCTTCTCAGGGACCCTTTACCATCTCCAGCACCCTCTCTACACTCCCATTGCCCATCCTCAGCCCGTGGGGCCACACAGCTTATCTTAGTGTCTCTTTCCAAAGAGTTTCAAGCTTCCTAGTGTCTCTCACCCTGTCTGCCTCACCCATCTTCCCTTCCTTCCACACTGAGGGCCAACTCTGTGGCAGATGCACGGTGGACTCTCATTGTGAGTGGGAAAGTGAAGTTGAGCAAGACATGCTCTCTGATGTGCTGATAGGATGCAGTACTGGGTATTGTGAGACACAAATGAGGGAATGGTCACTTGAGGATGGGGAGAGAGGACTGAACAAGAATAGACTTACTGCCCTAGCTGGTTTGGCTCAGTGGATAGAGTGTCGGCCTACAGACTGAAGGGTCTCAGGTTTGATTCTAGTCCAGGGCACTTGCCTGGGTTGTGGGCTCGATCCCCAGTAGGGTATGCAGGAGGCAGCCAATCGATGATTCTCTCTCATTGATGTTTCTATCTCACTCCCCCTCTCCCTTCCTCTCTGAAATCAATAAAATATATATATATATATATATATATATATATATATATATATATATTTTTTTTTTTTTTTTTTAAAAAGAATAGATTTACTGCTTTGGAGCTGTGACCACAGAACCAAGTTTTGAAACAGGAAGCAGAGTTTCTCATGAGGGGAGATAGAATGCCAAGCTGAGGGCAAACAAAGAGCCAGGGCTGTGAGAGTGTGACATGTTCTAGAACCCACCGTACTTCACGTGGCTGGAGTGTAAGGTGTGAAGGAGGCAGGGAGGAGGAGGTCCGAGAGGTCATCTGCATTGGCTCAGGAGGCTTTTGGTGTCCTGCTAATGAGCACGGATGTTTTATCCTAAAGCCAGGGGTGAGCCATCTACTTTTTCGAACTGGGGAATTACACAATCCCGTTCCATTTTTGGAAGATTACTGTGGTTTTGGGTAGAGGCAGAGCTGTTTATTTTTCTCATTGCCCAGGTGGAGCCATGTGGAGCAGACCAGCAGTTCCACGTGAGGCAGACATAGACAGGAGCCTTTCCCATTATTTCACAGATGCGTGCATAGCATTGTGCTAGAGCAGCGGTTTTCAACCTGTGGGTCGCGACCCCTTTGGGGGTCGAACGACCCTTTCACAGGGGTCGCCTAAGACCATCGGAAAACACATACTGTATATAATTACATATTGTTTTTGTGATTAATCACTATGCTTTAATTATGTTCAATTTGTAACAATGAAAATATATCCTGCATATCAGATATTTACATTACGATTCATAACGGTAGCAAAATTACAGTTATGAAGTAGCAACGAAAATAATTTTATGGTTGGGGGTCACCACAACATGAGGAACTGTATTAAAGGGTCGCGGCAACAGGAAGGTTGAGAACCACTGTGCTAGGGTCTGAGGAGCCAGAAGGCACAGAAAAGCGAGCTATGGCTCCTGCCTCAGGACCACCACACCTGAGAGATGGCAGAGCCTTGCTCAGCAGCCTGAACACCTCGCTGCCACCTGTGCTCAGAGCTGAGAGCCACACTGAGGTGGCAGAGAACTGGGGCAGAGGGTCAGGGAGTGAAAGGACTTCCTAGTGGGGAACAGGGAGACAGAACTCTCAGGTGGGAAATAAGGAGAGAGAACTGTACAGTGGGAGTCAGAGAGAAAGGTAGGCGTTTGAGAAGCAGTCAGTGAGGGAGAGTTGTGTTGGGGAAAGAGTCAAATAGGAAGAGAGAACTCTAAGAGTGTCAGGGAAGTAAGAGTGTCATGGTAGGGGCTGTCGTCAAGGGACAAGAAGAGAAGGAATTGGGAAGTGGTTGGTCAGGAGGCAGGGACTGGGATGTGGGGGGCTAACAGGGGAAGAGCACTTTGTAGTGGGGGTCAGGGAAGGAGAGTAGCCCAGTAGTGGAAGGTCAGGGAAAATGGGGAGGGTGGACTGGGAGCTTGAGGGTGGGGCCACTGGGGCGATGGGGCTGGAAGGAAAGGTAAGTGGAGAAGGTGATCCGTGAATGGCTTGAGAGGAGGGAGGAGGGGTCCGAGGGGTCAGGATACATGGGCTGTCACTGCGGAACAGGAGGTCCCCTCAGAGAAAGGGCAGGCAGAGTTTGGTTGGGGCACCATGAGCACTGGTTGAGACGCAGAAACACAATCAAAGTGTGCTTTCTGAAACTGGCAGTGGAGATGCTAAAAGGAGGCCTGGAGGAGATGGGAGGGCACATTTCAACATTAATTCTGCAACTGTGTATTGAGTTCCTCTCCTGTGCCAGGACTGTGTTAGCTCTAGGAATACTGCATTGAAGAAAAAAAAAATCCTCACAGGATGGAACTGAAATTATTGTCATGAGGAGACAACGATTTATAAAAAGCAATAATTGCCCTGGTCAGTGTGGCTCAGTTGGTTGGAGCGTGGTCCCCTACACCAGAAGGTGGTAGGTTTCATTCCTGGTCAGGGGACATGGCCAGGTTGCGGATTCAATCCCCCATTGGAGTGCATCACATCCATGTTTTATTTTTCTCTCTCTCTCCCTTCCTCTCTCTAAAACCAATTTAAAAAACAAAATTAAAGCAGTAATAAAAATAATAATAGCTTGTCAGATGGTGTTAGGTGCTAGGGAAGATTTGGGGATTGCTGAGAGGGGGTATAGTGACCTGCAGGTTTTTTTGTGTGGGTGTGTGTGTTTTCAATATGTTTTTATTGATTTTTTTTTTAGAGAGAAAGGAAGGGAGAGGGATAGAAAGATAGAAACATACATTAGCTGCCTCCTGCATGCCACCTACTGGAGACTGAGCCTGCAACCTGGGCATGTGCCCTGACCAGGAATCGAACCAGTGACCTCTGGTTCGACCCTCATGGATCAACGTTCAACCACTGAGCCGCACTGGCTGGACATGACCTGCAGCTTTTTTTGTTTGTTTGTTTTGTTTTGTTTTTAAATATATTCTTACTTATTTCAGAGCGGAAGGGAGAAGGAGAGAGAGATAGAAACATCAATGATGAAAGAGAATCATTGATCGGTTGCTTCCTGCATGCCCCTACTGGGGATCGAGCCTACAACCTGGGCATGTGCCCTGACCGGGAATCCAACCATGACCTACTGGTTTATAGGTCAACACTCAACCACTGAGCCATGCCAGCTGGGCAGACCTGCAGTTTTTGTTTTTGTTTTTTAAATAGATTGGGAGCATTTTTTTAAAAAAGGGGTTTACCTTTTTAAAAAATATATATATTTTATTGATTTTTTACAGAGAGGCGGGGAGAGGCATAGAGAGTTAGAAACATCGATGAGAGAGAAACATTGATCAGCCTCCTCCTGCACACCCCCTACTGGTTTTCAGAGTAATCAGAAAGGTCTCACTGAGAAGGTGACATTTGGGCAAAGACCTGAATGGTTGGAGGATCCAGTTCAAAGGCTCCTGCTGTGACCCAGGCTTGGGTTACAGGGGCTGGTGGAGGGACTGGTGCCCGAAGTGAGGTACTTTATAGAAAGAGTCACCAAAGTATAGCGTCAGCTGGCCAAAGGAGCCATGAATTGGAGCTGAGGCCCTTCCTTTGTGACCTGCCTTCCCTGGGCCCTGCCCTGCCCTGCCCTGCCCTGCCCTGCGGGCTGGGCCTGCCGCTCTTTCTTTCCTGACCTCACAGTCCCTCTAGGGGGTGGGCTTGGGGGCTGGTTGAGCCCAGTGATGTATGATGATAGGAACGCAGCCTGGGGAGCTCAGAGGTGGGACTGTGGATGGCAGTGTGGCAGAGGAAGGGGGCAGTGTCCAGTGTTCAGAACACATGAGCTAGGCCCACGCCAGCTGTGTCCCTGGCACAGTGAGCCCCAGTTGGGTGAGCTGGGGGTGGGGATGCACAGAGAGCCATTGTGTGGAGGCTCCGCTGTTGGAATTGAGGGAAAGGCAGGGGTTGGCTGTACTCTCTGGGGAAGTCGGGATTTGTGGATGGGGTGGGCT
>NW_005871743.1:87567-94829 GCF_000147115.1 Myotis lucifugus | reverse complement strand
GAGTTAAGCTCAGTCATCCCTGTGGGAGAATAGCTCATACACAGGGCGCTGTGGGCTGGCCTGCTGAGAGTAAGGGAGAGGAGGAGCCGCAGGCACAGCCTGGGGCAGAGGCAGGGTGCTGCTATCCTGACCTGGAGGCTAAACATGGTCTTCCCTTTCCCCCCAACCCCCACCCTGCCCTGCAGGATCTGCCAAGGCCATGTCTGTTCCATCATCACTGAGCCAGTCGGCCATTAACGCCAACAGCCACGGAGGCCCCGCCCTGAGCCTACCCCTGCCCCTGCACGCTGCCCACAACCAGTTGCTCAACGCCAAGCTGCAGGTCACGGCCGTGGGACCCAAAGACCTGCGCAGTGCCATGGGGGAGGGCGGTGGGCCTGAGCCGGGCCCAGCCAATGCCAAGTGGCTAAAGGAGGGCCAGAACCAGCTTCGGCGGGCTGCCACGGCCCACCGTGATCAGAACCGAAACGTGACCTTGACCCTGGCAGAGGAGGCCAGCCAGGAACCTGAAACGGCACCCTTGGGCCCCAAAGGCCTGCTGCACCTGTACTCTGAGCTGGAGCTTTCTGCCCACAATGCGGCCAACCGAGGGCTCCGAGGACCCGACCTGATCATCAGCTCCCAAGACCAGGGGCCAGACGAGGGAGAGGAGAAGGCAGCGGGGGAAGCAGAGGAGGAGGAGGACGAGGAAGAGGACGAGGAGGAGGAGGAGGACTTGTCTTCTCCCCCAGGGCTGCCCGAGCCCCTGGAGAGTGTGGAGGTGCCCCCTGCATCCCAGGCCCTGGTAGACGGCCCCCGGGAGCACAGCAAGAGTGCCAGCCTCCTGTTTGGCATGCGGAACAGTGCAGCCAGTGACGAGGACTCAAGCTGGGCTACCTTATCCCAGGGCAGCCCCTCCTATGGCTCCCCGGAGGACACAGGTACCTTGTGGAGGTGACACGGGGAATGTGGGAGGGCCAGAGGGCGGAGGGCAGGCTTCTCCAGGCAGAGGCCGGGGCCAGCCTGGGGGTGAGTCCTCGGGCCACAGTAAGCCACGCCCAGGTTTTCCTGAAGGAAGCCATTCGGGCCTCAGAGACTGCTTGGCCACATTGACCAGTCCGTCCGTCATGCACCCCTGACGGACAGTAGAGCAGGTCCGTTTATGGGGCATTTACCAGGTACTGGCCCTTGCTCAGCTCTATTGTATTTAGCCTTCACAGTGATGTGAAGTTGATACTATTTTGTGCCCATGTTACAGAGGACAAAACGAGGCCTGGAGAGATTTAGTAGTTTTCCTAAAATCCCAGAGAGTCTGAGATCACAGTAGAACTGAGATCTAAACCAGGTCTGAGTCCAGGCCTGAGCTCTGGGCCCTGTGCTAGCCTGCCGCCAGTGCACACAGCACAAGGAACCAGGGCGCCTTGGGCCAGTCTTTGACTTGCTTGGGAGGGAGCAGCAGCACCTCTCCACAGAGGTCTCTTTGTAAAAACGGGGTGGGGGGGGGAGGTGTTGTGTGCAACACACTGGGCATTGCAGGGATCCTGTTTTGAATCCTTTGTATCTGGAATAGAATATTTACTAAGTTAGGAAGAATAAATATATACTTTTTGGGGAGCGTGGGGGAGAGGAAGAATAGATATTCAGATTCCAAGGATTGATCATTAAATGTGTCTCTTGGAAGTAAGTTGAGTCTCCACATTTGCTGATATCACATTTGTGGAGATGCAGACAGACCTGAGAGCACAGGGCAGAGTGAGTGGGCTGTAGCCACAGCTGGGCGTGTGGTGGATGGGGGTGTAGGTAAAGATTAGGAAAGACTCCCCTGCATCAGGCAGCAGGCACCACACCCAGACTCCAAACGGTGGAACCTTTGCAGGAGGCATGTGGTTCCGATGAGCCAAGGGCAGTACGCTGTGCCCTTTCAAAACTCTTATTATGGACACTTTCAAACATATGCAGAAGCAGAGGGAATAGAATAATAAACCTGACTTACCTAGGACCCAGTTTCAACAGTTTTCAACACCTGCCTAGTCTTGCTACATCTGTACCCCCACCTACTCCTGGGCCCCAGCCTAGGTTATTTTGAAGTAAACATTTCATCCATAAATGTTTGCCTATCCATTGTTTTAAATTTTATCCTCACTCGAGGATATTTTTTTCATTGATTTTTAGAGAGAGTAGAAGGGAGGAAGGAGGGGGGAGAAAGAGAAACATCAATTGGTTGCCTCCTGCACTGGGCTGTGGATTAAACCAGCAACTGAGATATAGCCCTTGACCGGGAAACCCATCTTTAGGCCAATGCTCTAACCACTGTGAAACCAGCCAGGGCAGTGCTTACATTTCTAAGAGATGTAACTCTTTTATTTATTTTTAAAATATATTTTTTATTGATTTCAGAGAGGAAGGGAGAGATAAAAACATCAATGTTGAGAGAGAATCATTGATCAGCTGCCTTCTGCACACCCCACACTGGGCATTGAGCCTGCAACCTGGGTTTGTGCCCTGACCGGGAATCAAACCATGACCTCCTGGTTCACAGGTTCATGCTCAACTACTGAGCCATGCTGGCCGGGCAAGATAAAACTCTTTTTAAAAATTCACAATACCATTATCATGTCTACAAAAATTTAGCAATACTCAATACTATCAAATATTCAGTCAATGTTTACATTTTCCCAGTTGCCTAATAAATGTCCTCCCTGCCTTTTAAAACACTTCTATTGTTTGAATCAATATCCATATAGGTCCAGACCTTTTGATGGTTGATATGTCTCTTAAAGTTTCTTTTGATCTATACGTGATCCCTCCACCTCTCTGTCTTCATTTCTGCCTGCGGTTTTTCAGTGGAAGCCGCGGTGGTGTTTGCCCTGGGTTTTGCATGGTTGGGACTTGCACATCCTCTCTCTGTGGTGGTGCTGAACATGTTCCCTTCCCCTGAGTTTGCCAGGAATTGGTAGTGAGTTCTAGAGCCGGGATCAGACTCAGATTTGAGAGTGTTTTTGCAAGAACCTTTTATAGGTGCCATTGAGTCCTTCTTTATCAAAGGCAACATCTGATTGCCTCTCTCCTTTGTGATGTTGTGGCCTTCGATGGTCGTTGCTTGGACCCCCTTTAAAGGGAACAGCTGCTCTTGCAGTCCAGCTCGTTGTTTGTAGGGTAGGGTTTGGGAAAATGTAGTCTCAATGGAGCCATTTCATGTAACTTTTCCAGGGAAACTGAAAACTAGATATTGATGTGAACTATCTCAATTTCTAAATGTTAACAGTCAATTCTGTTTTTTAAACACCTTGCAGGCCACACAAAATCTCTCTGAGGCTTGCACCCGTCCGCAGGTTGCTGTTTTGCAACTTCTGCCCCAAGGATGGGAGTCAGGCCAAATAATGAAGAGGGCTTGGTTGCTCAGGGCTCCTGGGATGGTTACTGTGGTAGCCACACCTAAGAACCTTCTGGGAGTAGGAGGATAGAACTGCTGGAGACCTGGGAAGGGTATGCAGGCATGGGCAGTGACCTTAGCAAGGGCATTGGCGTGGCAAGAGGAAGGTCAAGGATCACACTCTGGTGGAGACTGTGGAAATTGAGGGTAGCCATGTGGGGCCCGCCCAGGAAAGGGCCTAATGTTTTGTGATTGTGTTGCTATAAGCCTGAAAGCCACAGAGCAGTTCTAGACTCCTGTAGGAATGGGCTAGAATTAAGCAAAAATTATTTCTCCTTCCCACTTTAGTATCTCCACAAAGTTGTTGATTGACTGCATAAGTGAACGAATGAATGCTGAATGAATGAATGCACTCAGCTACCTGCGTGGGGTGCATACTCTGTGCCAGGCCTTGTCCTGAAGGCTGGAAATGCAGACTCCAAGGGACAGGGGTTCCTGCCCTCACACACTCCCAGTCTAGTGGGGAGACAGAAGTACAAGGTCAGAATCAGCATGGTGCTCTGGGATGGGGCAGTGCAGGAGAGGCATCTACCCCGCCTGTGTGTGGGTTTGGGATGCAGGGGTGGGGTGGGGTGGGTTCGTTTTAAGAAGTGACCTTTACACTGATGCCTGAGGGAGGAGTTGGTAATAGCCAGGTGAGGATGGGAGGGAGGGAGGCTGGGCTGGAGAATATGGGGGGCATGCCCCAAGCAGGGGGAGAGAGAGAGAGAGGAGGGGGTTAGGGGTGGTCAGAGATAAGGCTGAGAGGCAGTGGTTAGGGGCTCCTGACAGCACACAAACCTTAGGGGGAGGGGGTAGGATTTGGAGTCCATCTTGAGGGCGAGGAGAGGACAATAAAGAGTAATTTCATCAGCTGAGATTTCAGAACAGTCATTCGGGCTGTGGTGTGCAGCCCAGACGGGTAGAGACTAGACTAGAGGGAGGCCACTGACGCTGCTGCAATGATCCAGGTAGGAAATATGAGTAGTCTGGGTGATGGTGGTGATTGGGAGGTAGGGAGCGGTTGGAGGAGATGTGCCAGGCTCCAGCAGGGCCTCCCAGATGGTCAGGGCAGGAGAGCGGCCCCTCCAGGTCAGATCGGAAGGAAGAAGCTCTCTGAAGCAGGAAGGTACAGGCTGACAGGGACGGCCGATGGATTGGTGTGTGTGGCTCAGTCAGAAGATGGAGAATTCACCCCCCAATTCGAGAGGTGTATGACTTTCCGTGAAGACGTGTGTGGCTGTGGAGGGCATGGCTGCCCTTTGTGCTGATGTTCTTGGAAGGTTTGGCCTTTGAGCTCAGAAGGCGGTGGGAGGTCTCTGGAAGAGCAGGCATTTTAATTCCCTAGGGCCTGAGGGTGGGGATGGGTGAGGTGGGGCTGGGGGGGGGGCGGGGGAAGAGGTGGTTTTGGCTGCCTGGAAGGCTGGATGGGCAGCAAGAGCCCCTCCTCTCCGGGCCCACCTCAGTTGGAAGGTCAGGGTGGTGAGGCACCTGCCCAAAGAACTCTCACCTCAGGCGTGCAGCCACCGGTGGTGTAACCACGCCCACCCCCAGCCCCCTGGGCCTGGTTGCTCAGCAGCCCGGGTCTGGGGACTGACTGCCTGTCCCTCAGTGCTGCCTCTTGGACCAGTCAGGATTCCTGGTCTCCCTGGTAACGCGAAGCACGTCAGCAGACTGGGCGCTCCCAGCCGGTGCTGGTGCTGCGGTTGCCGAGGAGACGCTGCAGCCTAGCTGGGCCCTGGCAGGTGAGGGGGGTTGGTACTGGGAAGCCCCAAGCCCAGCCTCAAGCTTACTGGAGCCCATGCCCTCAAGGCCCGCTCTCAGACTCAAACTGTTGGGCAGGCTCTGGGGAGGGGAGGCATCCCTGGGAGCCTTGAAGCCACACCCTGATTGTGCTGAGCTCCAGGCTTGCAGGGCCCCAGGGGGCTGGGGTATTCCCAAGGGGCTGAGCCTCCTGGTGTCCCTAAGACGGGGCCTGACTGTGGCGCTGATGTGGTCACTGTGGGGTGGGGTGCGATGGGGTGGGATAGAGACTTGGGATTGGGGGAGGGGAGCCAGGATTGGAAAGAAAAGATGTGAGAAAAAGGGCTGGGGTCCCCTGAGCACCCTCCCTTCTCACCCCAAGAGGTCCCCTCCCCTGGTGGTCCCAGCCCCTCCCTAGTGAGCTCCAGGCGGAGGAGGATCTTTCCTGGCAAGCACTCTGCCCGGGTGAGAAGGGGGCGGGATGAGCTTTTCTCTGCAGCCCAGCACCAGGCTGTGAGCCCAGCTGGCTGGGCTGGAGGGGCTGTGAGGAGGGAGGGTGCAGTCAGGAGGGGCTGGGAGCGAGCGCCATGTTCTCCCAGGACTTTTTCCTGGCCATCATCCTGCAGGACAGCAGCCCAGGTGAGGGAGGGCAGGGGGCTGGGCGCGATGTGGGGTGGGGCTGGCAGGGAGGGCAGAGGCGGAGGAAGCATGAGCTGGGCCACAGGGTTGGAGTGGTGATGTCAGCAGGGATGGGGAGTGGGGGGAGAATGTACCGGTATGTCACAGGTGCGTGGTGTGTGAGCATGTGCACAAAATGTTTGCCTGCATCTGTAAGGGTCCGGGTGCGAGGTCTGCAGTGTCTGCATACACATAGCAGAGGGTGACATATGTTGTATGTCTGAAGTGCATTCAGAATGTGGTACCTGCACATGTGTTGAGGGTCATTGTGGGTGTGTTCTCTATACCTATGCGTGGCCGGGTTGGTTTATATATATATACCTACCTATGTGTGTGCACACCTCCGTACATGGTGTCTGCATTAGTATATGGCTAGAGTTGGTGTGTGTGTTTGCCCATTTTCTGTGCGTACATACCCTTGTGTTTGTGGTGGCTGCACAGGTGTGGAGTAGGGCTCGTGTGTCTGTGTGCACATGTGTGTGCAGGAGCTGCTAAGCATGTGCACCTGAGATAGGGATCTGTATGACAGGAGGTCACCTAAGCTCCCTCCCTTCTCTCTGCTCTCCTCCTTCCCCTAATATGGCCTCATTAGCCAGGAGCAGGGCCCAGGAGGAGACCTGAGCCGTGCTTCCTGCTGGGGTCCCCCCTGTGGTGACTCCAGACTGCAGGCTCTAGGAGGAAGCAGGAACCATGTTGTACTGGAGCCCTCCCCCCACCCCTTCTGGCCCACCATGGGGTCTTAGGGAGGGGCCTGGGCATAAGCACCGCTGCCTGCTTGTGGGGTGGGCAGACTCTCAGCAAGCCCCCACCTCGCAGATTCCTTCTGGAACCCCAACGCCTTCGAGACGGATTCCGACCTGCCGGCTGGATGGATGAGAGTTCAGGACACCTCAGGGACCTACTACTGGCACATCCCGACGGGGACCACCCAGTGGGAACCCCCTGGCCGGGCCTCCCCCTCCCAGGGGAGCAGCCCCCGAGAGGAGTCCCAGGTGAGGCTCACAGACCTGTTGTATTTTGGGGTGCAGGGGTGGTGCTGCTGGAGCAAGATGAGCCGCCCACTCACTGCTGCTGCCCCCTCCTAGCTCACCTGGACAGGCTTTGCCCACGGAGAAGGCTTTGAGGATGGAGAATTTTGGAAGGTGAGTGGGGGACCTGTTTCACAAAGGGGGCGCTGCAGAAGGGGCATGAGTTTGGTCCTGATTCCTCTCTCCCCTCCCCAAGGATGAACCCAGTGAGGAGGCCCCAATGGATCTGGGATTGAAGGACCCTGAGGAGGGCACGCTGCCCTTCCCGGCTCAGAGCCTTAGGTGAGTGGGAAGGCACGAAGCAGTGTGCTGGCAGTGGATGGGTGTATAAGGAAAAAAACTTGGGACAGCTCAATGTTGGGGGCCAGTGCCAAGTGTTGTCCATCTGCATGCAGGCCAGAGCCATTGCCCCAAGAGGAGGA
>NW_005871743.1:86563-87467 GCF_000147115.1 Myotis lucifugus | reverse complement strand
CCACTCTCAGCTTCTAAGCCCTTGTTACCTCTTCCAGTTATTAACCCCACTCCTATATCCACCTCCCATATCCACCTCACACAGGTTCTCACTACACTGAACCATCTGTCTGCAGCCCTTGATGGCCCCTCTGTTGTCCATTAGCTCAATGTGTCTGCTCTGTTGAAGCCAGGTCATTCACACCAGTAGGCTCTAAGCTCACTTCTTGCTTTGGTTTCTGCTCCCTTTTTGAACTCTGGGAGTTTATTTAAAATATATTTTTATTTATTTCAGAGAGGAAGGGAGAGGGAGAGAGAGATATAGAAACAAATGGTGAGAGAAAATCATTGGTCAGCTACCTCCTGCACGTCCCCTACTGGGGATTAAGCCTAGGCATGTGCCCTGACCGGGAATCGAACTGTGACCTCCTGCTTCATAGGTCAACACTCAGTCACTGAGCAACACCTGCTAGGCTGAACCTCAGGGAGTTAACATTGGCTCCTGCTGAAGCTGCAATATTCATTCACTCAGCAAATGACTACTGACTGCCTGGTTTGTACCAGGCACTATTGTGGGTTCTTGGTATACATTAATGAACAAAACTGACAGAGATTTTTGCCTTCAGGTAGCTGACACTCTAGCCAGGAGAGATAGACAATAAAATAAGTAAGTTATGTAGTATGTTGGATGGCAACACCTGATATGAAAAGGATGCACATCAGGATAAGGGGGATGGGAGTGTGGGGCTAGCAGTTAGGGTGTAGGTTTCAGCCCTGAGTTGTTACCAACTCAGGCTTTTTCCAGGCCCCGTTTTTCCACTGTTTTTCCACTTACCTCCACACTGGTACCTCCCCCACATTCTGATGGCAGGAACCATTCTCACAATCCCCATCGTGCTTCCCCCTCATCATAGGATAGGCTTTTT
>NW_005871743.1:83417-85705 GCF_000147115.1 Myotis lucifugus | reverse complement strand
TCTGAGCTGGAGGTGGCAGCGGGCCTCCAAGCAAGTGCCTGCGTCCTGCGTCTGCAGGGAAAGGACCTGCTGCTGCAGCTGGAGGAGGAGACGCTGAAGCTGGTGGAGCCGCAGAGCAGGCCTGCTGCACGCCCAGCCCATCGTCAGCATTCGCGTGTGGGGCGTCGTTAAGAAGACAGTGGAAGGTGGGCGCCGGGCCTGGGGTCTCCGGGTGGGGGCTCACCAGCAGCCAGAGCGGGCCCTCCTCCCTAACTCTGTTCTTTGCCTCTCTTGTGCTGCCGGACCCAGAGAGAGGTACTATGCCTGTTTACCTCCCCCCTCCACCCACACCCAGACCAATGCCTCGATGCCTCGAAGCACCCAAGTTCCCCTATTCTGCCCGGCCCCTTCCTGCCCGCTGTGCTCGCCCACGCTCCCTCACCTCGGCATGCTTGCCTGTCTACCCTCCGGCCAGAAGGCAGTACCCACAGGACACCATCTGAGGGCAGAAGCCCTGGAGGAGGGTGTGGGTGTGGTGGGGACAGGCTCGGCATTGGATGGCACTGGGAGACACTGAGGTGCCCCTCCCCCAACAGGGACTTTGCCTACGTAGCTCGTGATAAGCTGACCCAGATGCTCAAGTGCCACGTGTTTCGCTGTGAGGCACCCGCCAAGAACATCGCCACCAGCCTGCATGAGATCTGCTCTAAGGCACGACCCCGTTGCTCCCTGGATTAGCTGCCACCTTTGCTCTACAAGAGTGGGGGTGGGGTCACGGAGTGGGGGTGGGGGGCCTTTAGGGCTAGGAAGCCCTAACAGACCCTCCTTCGCTCCTCCCTTCCTCTCCTCCCTTCCTCAGATCATGGCGGAACGGCGCAATGCCCGCTGCTTGGTAAATGGACTCTCCCTGGACCACTCTAAACTTGTGGATGTCCCTTTCCAAGGTCAGTGTCACAACCCCTCCACATCCAGCACGAACCACTGGACAGACACGATAGAAAAATGGCTGCTAAATTCTTTGGATCAAATGAGCGGAGGGACTTTGGTTAAAGGGAGGAAGTGGGAAAGGGTGGAGGTAGGGCCTTGGCTGGAATGTCCAGCTCATGCCCCCGTGGTGGGGACTGGGAGTGAGCAAGATGTGCCACCACGACTGAGCTTCCTCTTCTTTCCTGCAGTGGAATTCCCAGCGCCTAAGAATGAGTTGGTACAAAAGTTCCAAGTCTATTACCTGGGGAATGTGCCTGTTGCTAAACCTGTTGGTACGTATGATCTCCTTCACCCAGGGACCACCACCTAGATCCCAAAGCTCTGCCCCACCCTCTGCCTTCCAACGCCTCTTTTCCCAGACCTTCCTCATGCATGATGTCACCCCGTCCTTCAGAATGCATCCCACCTGCGGTACCTCTGTCCCAGCTGCACTGTGTCCTGCCCGTCACAGCAGTTGGCATGCCTTCCCTGAGTGTGAACCAGTGAACCAGGCACACAGGGAGACCCACTCCTGAATCCCACAGAGAAGCTTTGATTGGGTTGGGAGGCAGGTCTTAGATGACTAGAGACACCAGGCAGCAGCTGGGAGCTGGATTTGGTATTACAGCACCAGCGATGGGCCTCTGCAGAGGCAGTGAGCATATTTGTCACGTGCTTTATTGCTTGTAAATTATTTTCTTATATGTCATTTAATTCTTGATTAAATTATGATAATCTCCATTTTATAGATAATCTCCAATTGAAGGTAGGCTATCTGGTTTACTCTTATATTTCCAGTTCATTCACTAAGCAAATAATACCTATGAAGCCTACTACCATGTGCCAGATCCTGGGAAAGCAATGGTCATAGTCCTGCTTTCATGAAAGTTACAGTAGGAAAAAACAGGAACTGATTAAATAATCACGCAAATAAGTGTGTAATTACAAGTTGAGTCATTCATTGAAAGAAAGTAGCATGGTTCTATGAAACTACACAATAGGGAAACCTCCTTTAGTCCAGGGAGTCAGAAAGGACTTACTTGGGGAAAGTGACATTTGAACTGAGAACAGAAAATGAAGAGGCGCTGACGTAAAGTGGGATGGAGGTGGGAGTGAGGTCGGGGAAGATCCTTCCAGTCATTTGAGTACCCAGAGCAGAAGGCACTTGGGTGCTTCAAAGGCCCCGAGAGAAGGACAGTGGTGCCAGATGAGGCTGGGAGCTGGGCAGTGGACAGACTGTGTGTGCACCCTCACAGGCCATGTTAGCGATTTGTTCTTCATCCTAAGGGCAGCAAGGAGCTCTGGGAGAGTTTTCAGGAGAGCTCTTGACGTGATCAGATTGA
>NW_005871743.1:64678-83317 GCF_000147115.1 Myotis lucifugus | reverse complement strand
CAAATTGAAATCAGTAGGCCTTGACGATTCATGTGAGGTGCGGGGCAGAGGCATTAAGGGCGACTCCTGGCTACCTAGCGTTTGTAACGGTGCCATTCTCTAAAGGTACACACTGCCAGAGGCCAGTTGTGGTGCAGCGATTGTGAGTTCAGTCTTAAACATGCAGAGTTTCAGGTGCCTTGGGGAACTCAAGTAGGCATCTGGGTTCACAGAGGAGAGGTCTGGGCTAGAGATACAAATGTGGCATCCTTGGATTATAGAGGTAATCAAGGCCATGAGTATGGCGAAGACTGACCCCAGAAAGTGGGCAGCCTGCAGTGAAAAGGGAAATGAGGCGAGGCCTAGGTTTGAGGCCCTCCAACATTTACGGTAATGGATAGTGGAGGAGGGTGAAACTGCCAAGGATAGTGAGAGCAGGAGAGAGTTAGAGGAAAAGAAGACTGCTTCAAGGAGTGGTTGGGTGTCACGTCGAAAGACACTTTGGAAGAACTCAACAATGTTTGGTGAATAGGTAAACAGACAAACAGATGTATGAATGAATGAGACTTGCCTCAGATGACATAGCCAGGAGATGGTGGTCCTAGGACTCAACCTGGTCACCTTCAGTTCTTTCCTCTTCCCCTCCAACCATGCTGACTGTAATGACCAGCACCTTAGATTGAGCGAGGGCACCCTTCTTAGGAAGGATAGGGATTGAGCTGGAGTTGCAGAGGAGTGGCTGTTCTGGTTGGATCCAATAGCACTGCTGCAGACATGGATTTGGAGGTGGAAAAGTATGCTGAGGGAGCAGAAAGGAGGTGCTTGACCCCTATACATTCCCTCTCACTTCCTCTCCCTCCCACTCTCAGCTTCTAAGCCCTTGTTACCTCTTCCAGTTATTAACCCCACTCCTATATCCACCTCCCATATCCACCTCACACAGGTTCTCACTACACTGAACCATCTGTCTGCAGCCCTTGATGGCCCCTCTGTTGTCCATTAGCTCAATGTGTCTGCTCTGTTGAAGCCAGGTCATTCACACCAGTAGGCTCTAAGCTCACTTCTTGCTTTGGTTTCTGCTCCCTTTTTGAACTCTGGGAGTTTATTTAAAATATATTTTTATTTATTTCAGAGAGGAAGGGAGAGGGAGAGAGAGATATAGAAACAAATGGTGAGAGAAAATCATTGGTCAGCTACCTCCTGCACGTCCCCTACTGGGGATTAAGCCTAGGCATGTGCCCTGACCGGGAATCGAACTGTGACCTCCTGCTTCATAGGTCAACACTCAGTCACTGAGCAACACCTGCTAGGCTGAACCTCAGGGAGTTAACATTGGCTCCTGCTGAAGCTGCAATATTCATTCACTCAGCAAATGACTACTGACTGCCTGGTTTGTACCAGGCACTATTGTGGGTTCTTGGTATACATTAATGAACAAAACTGACAGAGATTTTTGCCTTCAGGTAGCTGACACTCTAGCCAGGAGAGATAGACAATAAAATAAGTAAGTTATGTAGTATGTTGGATGGCAACACCTGATATGAAAAGGATGCACATCAGGATAAGGGGGATGGGAGTGTGGGGCTAGCAGTTAGGGTGTAGGTTTCAGCCCTGAGTTGTTACCAACTCAGGCTTTTTCCAGGCCCGTTTTTCCACTGTTTTCCCCTTACCTCCACACTGGTCCTCCCCACACTCTGAGGCCAGGACCCACTCTCACAGCCCCATCTGCTTCCCCCCACCAGAGGATATGCTTTTTTTTATTTTTGGGGGGGGGAGGGGGGGAGAGAGAGGAAGGGAGAGAGAAAAATTAACACATCAATTGGTTCCCCCCCCCCCCCCCCCCCCGCCATACATGCCCCAACCAGGAATTGAACCCACAGCCTAGGTATGTGTCCCAACAGGGAATCAAAACCGTAACCTTTTGGTGTATGGGACAATGTTCCAACCAACTGAGACACACTGGCCAGGGCCCCATCTGCTTCTTAAGCAGTTTGATTTCAGAGTCGCATCTGCAACTCATGATCTTTGAGACTTTCTATTAACTGAGCTTAATGTCATACACAGCACAGCTCTCTCTGCAGTCTGACCTGGCCCACCACTCCTGCTTGCAGTGACACCCTTCTGTGGACTCCCGGGTGGCTTGGTTATACCAGTTTGGGTGCATGGCCCGTGTTGCCTTGAGGGTGACTTGCTCATGCATCTGGAAATCCTTCAGTAGATAAGCCCTGTGCTAGGATTGGCAACACAGAGATGAATGAAACTTGGTTTCTGTCCTTGAGATGGCCAGCCCAGGGTAGGAAAGGTCCTAAGCAGTTATTAGATGTTTTGCTAAGAGTTGACCCAGCAACACCCTCTCTCTGCCTACAGCAGGGAAGGCTTCCTAGGTGGGGTGTGGGTGAACCCTGAAGGATGAGTTTCTCAGGCAGTCAAGGGGGGAAGGTGCACTCCACACCGAGGCCTTACCCTCAGTAACATCCTGTGTCCCTCAGGGTATCCTCTTTCATTTTCTATTCCCCACCTGCCTCACAGGGCATTTGCCCAGATGAGATGTTAATAAATGTTCCATAAGTCATCTGAAGCTCAGGGAGCAGTCAAATAGGAGGCTTGACAGCTCAGAGGAGGCCAGGTTTTAGAGGCCTAGCGTGCTTGGGAGCTTGGCCTGGATCCAGCCAGAGGTAAGATGAGCAAAGTCAACGTGAGGGAGAACTGTGGAGGAAGACATCTGTCCTCTGCCCCAAGAGGGTCCCTGTGGTCTGTTTCTGGTGGGAGCACAGAGGGCCCCGAGGGACCACAGAGGCGTGTGCTTTTGCGTGGGATGCTTTTGCATGGGATGCTTTTGCGATGGCACTGTTCACCACTACAGGGGTGAAGACACGTAGGTCACAAAGCCAGTCCTGAGCGGTGCAGGGACTGGAACCCATGCCTCCACCACGCCATGTGCTGCCGCCTGGGTTCTCGCTGGGTGTCAGCAGAAGTGGAAGAAACCATTGTGTTTCAAGGAAAAACTGGCTGATCTAATGAAAGCCAGGGACCTTGGGTTCCTTGGCCTTTGAGCACATTATAGAAACTATTAAGCACAACTAAGATTTTGACACCCCACCCCTCCATGTGACCTAAGATTTATTTCCTGATGTCTGTGAGCGTCCTTATCTATAAAAGGATCTATTGTGAGACTGTTGAAAGACACTTAATGATTTAACAGAGTGACACAGAGTAAACATTTCCTTAAATGGGTATCTTTAAAAAAACAAAGGTTGGGTCTTGGGAGAGGACTAGCCTGAGGGGCTGATTTCGGAGTCCAATGTTGTGTGTGCAGCACAAGGTCTGAATGTGGGTGAGTCAGATATGGTGAGGTCAGAGCTCCAGGAGGTCAACGGGTTAGGAGGCTGGGTTCTCCTCTGAGTGCACGCAGAAGAGGGAGAATAGAGAAGAAAAACAACCCTAGGATTTAGGATGGGAGAAACCAGACAAGTGGCAAGTCACTGGAGCCCAGGAGGAAAGCACCATGGGGGCTGTAGGCTGGTGAAGTGGGGATGGAACAAAGGCCCTGGGTTTGACTGGGCAGAGCTGGAAAGTCTAGGGTAGATCCGGGGTGTCCTCTCCCCACCTCCAGTGGTGCCATGTATGTGTGTCTGTGTCTTCTAGGGGTAGATGTAATAAATGGGGCCCTGGAGTCCGTCCTGTCCTCCAGTAGCCGGGAGCAGTGGACCCCAAGTCACGTCAGCGTGGCCCCTGCCACCCTCACCATCTTGCATCAGCAGGTAAAGACCTGGGATGGAGAAGGCGTGGCAGTGCTTTGCCGCGGAGGGGAGACTGGGGAGTGAGGGCAAGAGCTGCCAATGAGATGGATGTGCCCATGGAACAGAGTCGGGCTGTTCCTTACTAACTGGGGCCCTTCCCTCCAGACGGAGGCAGTGCTGGGAGAGTGTCGGGTGCGCTTCCTCTCCTTCCTGGCGGTGGGCAGAGATGTCCACACGTTCGCATTCATCATGGCTGCCGGCCCAGCCTCCTTCTGCTGCCACATGTTCTGGTGCGAGCCTAATGCCGCCAGCCTCTCCGAAGCCGTGCAGGCTGCATGCATGGTAAGTGGGTAGGATGGTGGGGTGGGGACACGGCCCCCTGGCGGGGCAGGCTGGAGAATGACTGCCTCGCCTGTCTCTGCAGCTCCGCTACCAGAAGTGTCTGGATGCCCGCTCCCAGGCCTCCACCTCCTGCCTCCCTGCACCCCCTGCTGAGTCCGTTGCCCGGCGCGTAGGGTGGACTGTTCGCAGGGGTGTCCAGTCGCTGTGGGGCTCCCTCAAGCCCAAACGCCTGGGGGCCCACACCCCCTGAAGCCCTCAGTTCTTCCTCCACCTGCTGGCATTAGGCCCCAGGGAACCCAAGGGTATGGGGCAGGGAGGGGCCCTAGAGGCTATTCTTAGGCCTCAGCCCCACTCCCCTCCCAAGCTGCCCCTTCTCTGTAGCTGGGTTCCCTGCCTAGGGGCTGGGGTGGGGGGAGACGTCTAATCCATTCAAGGAAGTGACAATACTGGATTGATAAGAGGAGCAGGAAGCAAAGCCAGCCCCGACTTCTCCATCCCCACAATTCAGGTGGAGCAGGAGGAATGCCAGGCCAGGCCCCATCTTCGTGGGGTCCAGCAGGGGGTGAAGTAGGGGACCAGTCCAGACATGGGCCCCCCTCCCCCCTGCTCCATGGCACCTCTGCTGTACTGATATCACTAATAAAGTCTGTCTGCCCTGCTGAGCTGTGTCACTTCCTGTGCCCGCATCACCCCCATTACCCTGATCCCTCTGTTAGGATCTTGTTCCCAAGGTCCTCTTGCCCTGCCTGCCTTGAAAGAAGAAATTGGGGCAGTCACAGAAGGAGAGGATCTGGAGTCCAAGTCTCTTTATTAACCGCCTGGCAGCCAGGCAGCAGCAGCAGTAGTGTTCCTGGCCGGCCAGCACGGGCCTGGGGCGACAGCCCCTGTCTGGTCTGCCCGGGGCACTGCCAACTGAGACCACTGCTCCTAGTCTGTGAAAAGACAGCAGCCTCAATGCTGCAAACGGGCAGAGCCACCAATCCCTGTCCATGCCTTGCCACCCCAACTCCAGGCAAGGAGAAGGGGCTGTTTCCCGTGTACTTGGGGCCCAGTAAAGGCTCTTCACTGACGTTTCTCACCACAGCGGCCTTCTGGGGTCTCTGCTCCCCTCCTAAGACACGCACTTTCCCCAACTCTAGCAGAGCGGCCGTCGCTGATGGCTCTGGACGTCGGCGATGCTTGCGTCTGGCACCAGGTGGCGGCACAGAGCAGGGCTGTCGGAGCGGGCGGAGAGCTGGGCGCACAGAGTAGCGAGGCGGCAGGGCGTGCCACAGGGCTCGGAGGGCGGGTGGCCCTTATGGTAGAGAAACCAGAAGGTCTGGAACAGCTGCGTGTCGCCCCGCATGCGGTATACCAGGTCGTTCCAGGCGGCAGGCAGCGCATTGGGCAGCCCGTAGGTCTCTAGAGCCCTGTAGAGGAGATGCCAGTGCGGAGTGGCCCCCGGCTGATTAGCTTGGGTCAGGTTCAGGATGTAGGTCTCATGATCCAGGACCACGTGAGAGCTCCCGGGGTAGTTGCCGTCTATTAGGTAGACCCGGTAACCTACAAGAAGGGAGGGGCTGGCTGGGAACTCAGAGAGCAAAGGCAACAGAGGGGAGAGGCCTCATGTCCAGCCCCTTGCTGGCCTAGGCTCGAACCTGCCCCTTTAACCCAGCAACCACCCCCCCATCCCGCCCCCTATTTCAACAGCTGCCCTCTGCCTCACTCACCAGGATTCAGGCTGATGTAGGTGGTGGCACTGGGTGCCAGGAAAGCTACAGAGAGTGGCCGGCTCAGGGTCTCCTCGTCATAGAAGATTTCAAACTCATCCACGTGGGTGTGGCCAAAGAACTGACCAGCCAAGGTGTTCTCGTACCTAGCCAGGGACAGGAATCATATTCAGAAGGGTCTAGGGAGGAGGAGGAATGGATGCCTTCTAAGTACGCGGCCTCCCCACTGGGTTGGGGCAGCAGGAATGTTAAGAGGCTCAAAGGAATTTCACTCTTCATCCTCCCACCCCCACCTCCCTCCTACCTGGCTACAATTCGGTAATAATTCCAGCTCCAGCTTTTCAGGCAGTGCCCTGGGGGGATGTGGCCAATTATATGCACCTGTGGAGAGAGGTAAGGATGGTTATGGGGAAGGAGGGGTTCAGACAGCCCAGGCCAGGGGAGTTGGTACTCATCTACACTGACGGGCATTTTTGGCCAGAGAGAGGGTGAGTGAACAAAAGGACTTCTAAGGATGACCTTGAGCAGCACCCCGAGAGAACGCTGTTGTTGGAAGCGTCTCTGCTCACAGATGCTCCAGCTCCAGACAGGAGTCTATTAAGAAGCGCCTGCTGCTCCCCTCGTTGGGCACCGATGCCATCATGCTCCCCACTCTCCCTCACCTTGTCTCCTCGATCCTCAGCAGCCTGAAGCTCTCCCACCAGCCACTGGAGCTGTCCAGCGGGATCTGTGGAGTTGATCAAGAGCCAGAAGTTCTCACGGGAACAAAAATTCATATTGAGAGAGATGAGGCGGAGGCCGGGGCTTGGGGAAAGGGCATAGAACCCCCCAATTCTGAAATAAAGTGAACACAAGGGGTCAACAGTCATTCATAACCCTGGTCCTGCATGCCCAGTCCTGTGCGAGACATTTGGACGGACGGCGAAGGCATACAGACCATCAGCTCTACCCTCAAGAAGCTCACACTTTAGTTCAGTGGTTCTCAACCTGTGGGTCACGACCCCTTTGGGGGTCGAATGACCCTTATACAGGGGTCGCCTAAGACCATCGGAAAACACATATATAATTACATATTGTTTTTGTGATTAATCACTATGCTTTAATTATGTTCAGTTTGTAACAATGAAAATACATCCTGCATATCAGATATTTACATTATGATTCATAACAGTAGCAAAATTACAGTTATGAAGTAGCAACAAAAATAATTTTATGGTTGGGGGTCACCACAACATGAGGAACTGTATTAAAGGGTCATGGCATTAGGAAGGTTGAGAACCACTGCTCTAGCTGAAGACCAAAGAGCATGATGATAGGGCCTGAGTGACAGGAGAGTGGTTTAGAGGGCTAAGAGCTCTAGGAGTTCAGAGTAGAGAGAAAAGTGAGCTAGAATGGGAAGCAGCGGCCACTCAGGAAAGATGACATGGGCCTGGGTAAGTTGGGGAAAGGTAGGATGTCAACAGGAGGGGAAGGCATTCTAGAGAGGGCCAACATGAGCAAAGCAGAGGCTAGAAGGAGAAGGTATGCTGCCAGCCCTGTGAGGAGGGTGGCGGGAGATAAGGGTGGGAAGGGAAGGAGGGGTCAGATTAGGGAGGCCCGAGAGGAGAGCAGAGGTCAGAGATAATGCCCGGGTTCCCTGCTCCCTTCACTTTCATCCACCTTTCTTTTCCACTCCCGTTTTCCCATGGACCTCAAGTACCTGAGGGTGTGAAGGGCTTCAGCTGGCAGCCAGGGCTCCCATGCCTTGGCCATGGCCTCGTAGAGCCAGCGGGAGGATTGGTTGCCCTCTATGAAGGGGGGAGGGAAGCCATTGACGGGTGTGCTCTCGTGGTTGCCCACCGCAGGATACACAGGCACTGGCCCCAAGTACTTCTTCACAAGGGCTGTCACAGTGGTCAGGGCCTGCAGCTGGTCCTGCCGAGACTGGTGCCAGACGTTATGGGCGGGGATGTCTCCCGTCCAGTACACCATATCAAAAGGGCCGGCGGGGCCCAGCCCGCTCAACAGGCTCTCCAGCGTCCGCAGGGGCAGGTCACACTTGCTGTACTCGCCCCAGTATCCAGCACCTGGGCGGGAGGCGGGTGGCGGGCCAGAACCCCGGCGGCAACACAGCGGGTCTTCACAGTCAGGGTCTGTGCCCTCCAGGTAGTCCCGATCCCAGTGCAGGTCCGTGAGGAAGAGGACTCGGCTGACTGGGGCACCTGGGGCTGGCGGTTTGGGAGGCTGGGGAGCCGGCTTCGGCACGGCTGGCAAGGAGATGTTCCAAGATGAGAAAATGTCCCAGTGCCCACAGGTGGAGCCCAGGAGCAGGCCACAGGCCTCAGATGGGCTCAGTACTGAGCGTCTCCACACCTCCACCATGTCATCCTCAAAGAGCTGAACGGCTGACTGGCACACGGCGGGGGGTGCGATCTTCAGCAGCTGGCACAGCTTGGTGGCCAGGGAGCCCACCCGGACCACATTATTCTCTTTCTGTGGCGGAAAGACCCGGTGGTGAGAGGTCAGAGTCAGAGCACAGGGGCCAGGCCGTCCCCTGGCTACCACCCTGTGGGCCTCCCTATCCAAACTGGGCTGGACTGGACCGGTGCCACTATGGCGAAGAGACCTCAGCGCCCCCTCTGCCTCCCACAGATGCCGCCCCGTGACTCAGGCAGCACCAGGCCAGCACTCCTCTCCAGCTCCATTTCAGGCCTTTGTTTGCCCAGTCGGCTTTCTCAGGCACAGTCTTCAGTGTGCCCTGAAGTTTGGGCTGGGCAGGCACAATGACACACTGTCCAGGGTTTGGAGGCACACACAGGGGCAGGGCCCTGCTGATCTGGGGAGCCTCACAAAGCTTGCCTAACCACCAGTACTCATCATAACTCGATCAGGGTCAAGGCGGCCCCAGCTGGTCCTACACCCCTGGGTACCTCTTTATTCAAGTCCCTTTTGAGTAGCTAGTACCAGGCACACCCGGATGAAGTCCCAGTCTCCCCCCGGCCAGTCATCTGCCCTTGGACAAGTGACTTCACCTCCCTGGAAATCTATCCATTTGTAAAACGGAGACAGCAGCAGTGATGAAACCAGCTCGCAGGCCTGCTTTAACCTGTACCAAAAGGCTAGCACAGCGCTCAGTGTATAATTTGCACGGTTCCCTTACTTCACAAGGTCACCATGGAGGCAGGGCGGCGTACAGCCAGGGGTGTCCTTAAAGGAGAACAAGTTCAGTGAAGGCTTGTGGAGGCCAGCCTTTCCCCGTGGGGGTGCTCTCGGGGCCCCGGGCCCTGGCGCTCTCCGGCGGGCCTGCTTCCCCACAGCCCCCACAGCACTCACCTGCAGTCCGAAGTCGAGGATGGTGAACAGGCTTTTGCAGACCGGGCAGGTGAGGTTCCACCATCCAAAGGTGTCCCGGACCTGGGGCGCTAGGCCACTGAAACTGGCGAAATAGCCTTGGGCGGGGAGTGGGTGGGCCGCCGCCGGGGTCCAGAGAGCCAGGGAGGAGAAGAGGGCCAGCGCCATCCCTAGGATCCCCAGGCCGGGGGCCCCGCAGGACCTGTCCGATCGCCGCTCCCCGCCGGACCTGGGGCGGCCCCGGCTGGGAGTTACTCCGTGGCGGGGCATTGCCGGCCGGGCAGGTCGCCTGTCCCGGCCCCGCCAGTCTAGGCCCTGGCTGGCCTCGCAGCCGTGGGGACAGCGCGAGGGTCCGCCAGTTCGCCCCGCTGCTGGCTGACAGCTCGGCAGCGAGCCGCAAAGCAGCTCCACCTCTTCCTCTTCCTCCGTCCCCATCAGCTGTTGGCGGCGGGGGCGGGGGACCTGGACGACGTCCCGGAGGCGGAGTGGGCCGGGCGCGTCCGGGACCCGCCCTTGACCCCGCCCCGGATTCCACCGGGGCGTGGCAGGTGAAAGGCCCATCGGAGGTTCCTAGGTGCCACCTCTCTCCAAACCTGCGCTCAAACTCCTGGAATGGCTGACTGCCAGGCTGACTGCCAGGCCCACCCGGCATTTAACTCGGGAAGCGGGGCTGGGGCCGAGCGGGGCTGGGCAGGGATCCTCCCACCGAGTGCGGGCGCCTCCCCTCGATTTCCCACCTTCTGGCCCTGGCACCAGCCCCCTGAGTCACCCTCACTGCGAGTCTTTGAGTCACATTTGGTTCAGACTTCTGAAGGAAGGGACCTGGGCTCAGGTGGGGACACCCATACTTTAATTTTATGGATGAGGAAACGGAAGCTCGCGGATGGTGAATGACTAAGAAGGGGTAACATCACCAGGGCTGGGAACATGGACTAGAGCCTGGGTCTCCCACCCCCTGTAGCCATGATGGTAAAAGCCATCATTTATTGAGCTCTGTACATGTTCCCCGCACTGATCCAGACACTGTGATGACTGATCTTCCATTTTACCAACCCTCAGAAGCAGGTCTAATAATATCATTACCTCCACTTTACAGAGGGAAGTTCAGTGGCAGAACAGAGATGAAAACGTAAGCTGTTTAACGTCTGCAGTGCTTCTCCAAGACCCACAGAGTCCTGCCGATTCTCTCCTTCGAGAATGTTTCTTCCAAGTGACTCTTCCTCACGTCTGTGGGCATTATTTTGCTATAATAAATATATTTGGCCTTTGTCTCCAGTTCCTAGCACAGAGCTCCCCACATCCTTTGAATTTCCTAAGTGATAGAAGTGTCTTTTGTTATTTATGTTATGCTAATTCGATGATTTAGGGTGATGTTCCTACATAGAGAATGGGGCTTGTCACTAAAAAGAAAAAGTGAGTAGAGGGTGAGAAATTTCATTCCCATCCCCCAACCTTCACGGAAGGGAGTAGGGCTGGAGATTGAGCTCTCTAAAAACCTCTTTGAGCCCTGGCCAGTTTGGCTAAGTAGATAGAGAGTTGGCCCTGTGGACTGAAGGGTCTCTGGTTCGATTCTGGTCAAGGGCATGTACCTAGATTGCAGGCTCAATCCCCAGCCCTGCTCTGGGCACGGGCGGGAGGCAATCAATCGATGTGTCTCTCACATCCATGTTTCTCTCTGTCTCTCTCCTTCCCTTCTGTTCTCTAAAAATCAATGGGAAAATATCCTTGGGTGAGGATTAACAAAACAAACAAACAATCTCTTTGAGAGCCTCTGGCTGGTGCAGAGGGTGCTGGGAGAATGGCGCATCTGGAGAGAGCATGCAAGTTCCATGACATCCCCCTTCTATACCTTGCCCTAATCCATTTAGTTATTCTTGTGTAGTACCCTTTATAATAAACTGGAAAATGTAAGTAAGGTGTTTTCTGAGTTCTGTCCCAGCAAATTATCAAACCAAAATTTCTAGCTGGTTGGTCAGAAGCACAGGTGGTGTAACCCGAGACTTGTGACTGGCTTTGGAAAGGGGGTCTTGTGGGACTTAGCCCTTTAATTTGTGGGATCTCACACTAACTCCAGGTAGATAGTATCAGAATTTAATTGAATTATTTTACACCCAGTTGGTTTCAAAGAATTGGTTGGTGTCAGAGAAAACACCCCAGAATTGGCATCAGAAGTAGGATTTGCCAGACTGGTCCTGGCTCATAGAAGCACGTGGTTTGGGAAGAGAAAGGATGAAAGGGGAGAGGATGAGGAACTTGATTCCGGGTGGAGACATGGTAGGGAACAGCAGCTGTGCTGCAATTACTAAAGAATAAGGAATAGAGTGAAGAAATAAAAGGAAGTCGCTATAGCCAACCTGCCAAGTTACTAAAATCAGGTAGGTTGAGGCAGGAGGAAATGATTCTATTCCTGTTCTAACTAGCCTGGGAACTAAAACGATAGAGCTTTCCAGTCCTGTGTCAGTGCCTGTATGTATATACATTGAATTTCCAGGTAACCTTCTGGTTACCCCATGAAGAACTAAGGAAAGAATGTTCATGTATCCAGTCGACACCCATGGATGGGATAAAAAAAAAGATTCTAGGGAACGTAACCTCACAGCGTGATCTGGTCATAAATTCCTAACTGGACAAGTTATGGGGCATACCTATGCCCCAGGCATATAACTGTTTACTAAAGTGTTTATTTTTGCCTTAAGCAAGCTCTGTCAATTGTTTCTATGCATGTAGGTTAACACACCTTTGAACTGAGCCATAACCACCCTCAAGAGAGCACATAATTTTGTTAACCGTCCTGTAATCCTGCTTTGCTTTCCCCCAGGAAATTTCCTCCAGGAAATCTTCCTTAGTTTCCCTACTTAATTTCAAATGCATGGGGAAACCTGCAAAACTATTATTTTCTGAAGCATTTGAGATCTCGTTTCCTGGCATATGTTGGCTCAAATCAACTCATAAAAATTCTCTACCAGCTTGGGCATTTCTTACATCAACACATATCCATTATCCAGACCACTGGTCAGCTAGAAGATTACCATCTCTGGACCAATCCAGAGGCTAAGAATGCAGGACTAATGCTTCTCAAGAATGTTGTTTTTACTAAAAGAACTCTCAGCTTTTTTTCTCTTTTGGAACACTCTGGGTATTGCCTAGTTGAGTTTCTGAAACGAATAAGACAAGAGCAAAATATATCATCTCTTCATTATTGCTATCTGTAATAGTTAAAGTGAAAATAAGAGAGTGCTGGGTTGGACCTTGATGTTGGCTCAAGCATAGATTTTGGTTGAGCTTTGGCCACTAGCCTCCAAATCACCCCAAAGGGGGAAAAATTATTTGGTGAAAACTGAGAGTACCTCTAAGACTCTAGTCACCAAGAGGTGGTCTGTGTAGGGAGAGGACAAAACCAAGAAATGACTAAAACCAGGGGGTATAATGTGAATGAGTTGTTTTATTTTGAAGATTAACATCATCAAATTTCCAAAGAACTTTACTAAAATGGGTTGTGAGGGTGAGTAATTTAGGGGCAATGTCTTTGCTTTTAAATGCTCCAGAGTGGAAGAGCAGGCTTGGGTTGTTACAGGACCTACAGCTTGCTATGGAACAATCTTGCTGTCAGATTTGTTTACCCCAGACCATACGGCAACCCCTGTAAATGTCAAGTAGAACACCTCAGATGAAGCAGCTGATCTGTTTTGTATGGAAGCCAAGTGATGACTCAGATCTTCACCTGCTGACTATGCCCATTACCCAGGTCATGGTGAGTGATGGCTCACTGGGCCCCTTTTCCATGGGCACCACTTTGGCATTGTCCCCTCCATGTAACTTTACAGCTGCAAAATCAAGCAACAGTCACCTATTGTAACCTACTAAATTGCAAATTAAATCCATAATTCCAGTCAGCTGAGAACTGAAGGGGAAAGGTCTCCCTCTTGTGGATATTTTTAGGGAATAATAGAGGGCTAAGAATCTTAAGAATTTTTTTCCATAAAAAAAAAAAAAAATCTTAAGGAAGCCCTGAAGAAACAGTATTTTCTAATAGGCAATTCTAATACAATGTATACAGAACCTGAATAGCAGGGGCAGAGGCTAAGGGGGTGGACTTTAGATTCAGGATCTAAAAAGTGCATGTCACTTTGTGGGATTCAGTTTCTTCCCGGGTGACATGGAGATAATAATAGTACATGTGGTGAGGCTTCAGTGAGGAAGAGTACTTAGAGCAACGTATGGTGCAGAGGAAGTCTTGGTCATTGATGCCCCAGCTTTAAGATGCATCTTTGAGATGTATTGACTGCCAGTAATTTAATGAGGTCCAGCTCCCAGCTTTTACTGACTCCCAGGCCCCATTCACCATGTTCATCGTCAGGGGAGACAGACTCCAGCTGCAATGAGGTGAAAGGCCAAAGGGAAGAATGTAGGAAACTTGGAAAAATCTCAGTGGAATATGTAGGGAGCATTTATTTAACAGACACTTAGTTCCTTTTATTGCCAGGCAATCATACATTCATTCATTCAACACATTCATTCAACACACACACACACACACACACACACACACCCCTCACTAAATTTATCCTCCCCAGAAAAGCCCTGTTGTCATCTATTGTTATTCATGCAGCCTTTGGAGGACCTCACTCTCTCCACCTAAACTTCTTCTCAAAAGATTAATGCAATAAAACCAATTCTCTTCTGAAGGGATAGGGAGAAATTAGATGCATATATATATATATAATTAATTTCTCTATATTGCTATACTAGTAATTGAGAATTCTATTCAGTCGGATAAGAACTTTCAGGGGGAGGTGTGGGGAATTGTGGGAGCAGAGAGGAGGCTGATCACCTGGAACGGAAGGCCTTCCTTGGTGCAGGTTCTGAGGAAGTGATTGGTGTCTACACTGAGGCCAGGGAGTGCCTAGATGAGGAAAGACCAATGCCCCTGGCAGAGGGAACTGCTTGCACAGTCCTCTGGCAGGGAGGGCTGGGCAGGTTCAGGAACTGAGAGAGAAGACAGTAGGACTGGAGCCCTGAGGAGGAATCAGGAGTTGAAGAGTGCTGAGAGCTGAGGCTGGAGAAACTGGCAGGGCCACATTAAGGGGATTACATTAAAGTGTTTGCCTTAATCTTTAAAGGAATGGATGCATTTATTATTAATTTTATTCATTCATTCATTCATTCATTCAACCAGCCAGCCAGCCAGCCAGCCAGCCATTCCTGTGACAAACACTTTAGAAGTCTACTCTGCACCAAGTGTAGGGACCATGAACACAGAGCCCCACTAAGACACCAGTACCTCCCTCAGATCCTCTCTAATGGACCCGTGGGAAGAAACAGACATGAAAGCACAGACCTACCATAAAGGGCTTTTGAGGTCATGTTTACTTGGTACTGTCGGGATCAAAGGGGCCAAAGGAAAAGTGGTTGGCTCCTGCTGATTAGGGAGTAAGGGTTGGTGGGGCTGAGGAAATGTTTTCCAGCCTTGAGAAATAAGTTAGTATTTGCCTGGAGAACAAGATTGGGAAGAGGTTTCCCTTTATGTCTCAATGCTTTCGATGCACTAACCTTCTTTCAGAATTTATACAACATGCTTCCAGCTTTTTCGGGGCCTTTGCACATGCTGTTCCTCCTACCTAAAGAGATCTTCCCTCTCTTTTTACTTAATTACCTTCTACTCATTCTTCAGTTCAACTGTGATTTCCTTGGGGATACTTTGATCGCTTTAACTCTTGTTCTTTTTTCTGCTCCTTCCCTTCCCTCCTCCTCCTTTTCCCTTCAGCATATTTCTATTTACAGTTATAATTTTACATTTATTTATGTGCATATTTGATTCATGACTGCCTTCTCCAATAGACTGTAAGCTTCATGGGGGCAGGGGCAATGTCTGGGTTTGCTCCCCAAAATATCCCCAGTATTTACCACAAAGCCTGGCAATGTCTCAATAAGAATGGTTGAATAAATTAGAAGTGAGATATAAGCAAAGTGTTGGCAGCAGCTGGAACAGTACCAGGTGTTAGTCCGGTGGGGTCAGGCAGGGCCTGGATTCAGCAATCTCCATACTTGAGTTCTGGTTAGGAAAGAATTCAGAGCCAAGACTCAAACTATGAGAGATTTTATTCATTTGGAAAAATCACAGAGGTAGGAAAAGTGATTCATAGAAGAAATGGGCTTAGGAAACAAGCTATAGAGGCCAAGGAAGGGCCCTTGGAGCTCAGAAGTGAGGAAGGTAAAGGTAATATGCCTGAGGGAAAGGGGAAGGGGAGGGTAAAGGGAAAGGCTCCAGCACGCTCTGGGGAGGGAGGGCGCTTTGGGTCCTCCATCCTAAGGGTCTTAAGGGTGGAATTTTTAGGGGACATCTCAGGGGGAAAATCTTAATAGAATGCTCAGCAGCTTTCAGATCTGGGTCTCCACTGATTGATTGGTTGGCGCCTGGGCAGAGGGTCATTATTCAAAATGCAGCTGGTCCTGAGGTAGTGTCCCTTGTCTAGTTTTGCTGCTTTTCTGAGCCTGGAGCTGAAATACAGCTGAGGCCTAGATGTTATCTCTAGGGAGGAAAGGTTAGGGGTGTCTAAACCCCATGATCAGCCATATGCTCGGGGAGGAAAGGTCACCCTGGGGATGAGGTCCCATTCTACAATTGTTCTTTGCTAGTCACCTGGGGCTGTCCACCTGGTGACCTTCTGAACCTGGCCCATTGTCCTTGCTTTGCTTATGTCTGTTAAGTGCTTACCACAAGAGGACCAATGGCAGACAACACTATGCAACAAGGAGAAATATTTAAAAGTTTAGATGAAGGGTGTTTTTGAGAGGAGATGCAGGGAGGTGGGGAGGCAGGACCAATCTTTTCTTTTTATTAAATTATTTTATTTTTATTGATTTCTGAGAGGAAAGGGGAGGGAGAGAGAGTAGAAACATCAATGATGAGAGAGAATCATGGATCAGCTGCCTCCTGCATGACCCCTACTGAGGATCAAGCCTGCAACCCCAGCATGTGCCCTTGACTGGAATCGAACCTGGGACCCTTCAGTCCACAGGCTGATGCTCTATCCACAGAACCAAACCAGCTAGGGCGGCAGGACCAATCTTAAAGAATTTAGTTACAATATTGTGGAGAAAAAGGGGCTGCATGCTATCCTGACAAGCCCAGGGAAGACCTCTGTGGTGGCATTCAAACTCAAAGACCTATAATAACCACCAAGGATGGTCTGAAATTACAACTTTTAAATTAAAAGTAGTTTACGGTGGGTAGTCATGTTCTAGGTTTGAATCGTCTCTGACAAAGGTCAATCTTTACCTCAACTAAGCCTGTCTTATTATCTTTTGTATCTATAACATTTTTTTTTTTTTGGAAAAAGGCACACCCAGGTTGGAAACCATAAATCCTCTCATTGTTTTATCATGTTAATTATTGACTGTTAACTATCCTGTACCCACCTAAGTAAAAGATGTATGTATGTGTCTATCATTTTACTTTTCATCCAATCCCAGAGGTTTCCTCGCTTTGCCTTCTCCCACCTCTCTAACCTATCACCAATGGATTTCATGTAACCCACTTGCATCATCTCTTTTGATTGTAATGTATAAAATAAGGTGCAAAACTGCCATTCTCTGGAACATTATCTCAATTCGTTGAGATTTTGCTTCCTGGCAATTGTTGACAGTTTGGCTTAAATAAACTCACAAAAATTCTCTAGAGGTTTGAATGTTTCTTACATTGACAATCTGACAACTGAATCATTAAAGAATTTTATTGGAGTTTTTCCTGCTAAGCTATGGAACTTCAGTGAGGATAGGCCAGGGAGATCAGCTGGTGAAAATGGTAATAAGTGCCAGGCTGGTGTGGCTCAGGGGTTGAGCATTGAAGATTCCCAGTCAGGGCACATGCCTGGGTTTCGGGCTAGATCCCCAGTGTGTCGTGTGCAGGAGGCAGCCAAACACATTATCATTGATGTTTCTATCTCTCTCTCCCTCCCCCTTCCTCTCTGAAATCGATCAAAATATATATATATTTTTAAAAAGAAAATTATAATAGGTAAAAGTAGAGATGGTGAATTCTGAAAAGTGGGACTGAAGAGGGGCAATCAGCAGGGGGAATAGATAGAAGAGATATTAGAGAAGAAGCCTCAACACAACCAACTGAATGCTATTCTGCATGGAAAAAGGGGTTCTATGGAAAGTAACCTCATTGGGTGATGTGATCATACATTTCTAACTGGGCAGGTCATGGTGGGTAGTCACACCCCAGCCATTACAAGTTCTTTAATAAAAGGTATATCTTTGCCTTAAGTAAGCCCTGTTCTTTGTTTCTATGCATCTAGGTTAACATACCTGTGAAATAAGCCATAACCACCCGTAAGAGAGCACATAATCTTGTGGTAGACAGACAGACATGAGCAAAGCAAGGATGATGGTCCGGGTACAGAAGGTCACCAGGTTGGAAAGCCCTGGGTGCATAGCAAAAGATAATTGTAGGGTGGAGTCTCACCCCCAGGGTGACCATTCCTCCCCTAGCATATCTCTGGTCAGGAGGTTTGGACCCCCTGACCTTTCCTCCCTAGAGATAACATTTAGGCCTCAGCTGTATTTCAGCTCCAGGCTCAGAAAAGCAGCAAAACTAGACAAGGGACATCACCCCAGGACCAGCTGCATTGAATAATGACCTACTGCCCTGGCTCAGACCAATCAATCAGTGGAGACCCAGGTCTGAAAGCTGCTGAACATTCTATTAAGATCTTCCCTGCCTTAGCTGGTTTTGTTTGGTGGGTAGAGCATCAGCCTGCAGACTGAAGAGTCCCAGGTTTGATTCTGGTCAATGGCACATGCCTGGCTTGTGGGCTAGATCCCCAGTAAGGGGCATGCAAGAGGCAGTTGATCAATGATTCTCTCTCATCATTAATATTTCTAGCTCTCTTCCCTTACTCTCTGAAATCAATCTATATACTAGTATATAAAAGCCTAAGCGACTGAACGACCCATGCTCCTGGGAGGGAGAGCGCTCTGGGTCCTCCATCCTAAGGGTTTTAAGGGTGGAATTTTTAGGGGAGGTCCCAGGGGAAGACCTAACACCTGGTGCTGTTCCTGCCTACAACAATCTTCACTATCCTGTAATCCAGTGGTTCTCAACTTTGGCTGCACATTTGTTATGGGATGAGGCCACAACATTAGTAACAAAGAAACAGAATTTCCAGAGGATGAGGCCCAGAAATCAGGATTTTAAAAAGATTCCCAGGTGATTGTAATGTGCAGCCAAGGTTGAGAACCACTGCTGTAATCCAATCTCCACTTTGCTCTCTCCCACCTCTTTGTAATCTTCCTTAATTTCAAATGCATAAAAGAAGCTGCCAAACTGTTACTCTTCGGAGCTTTGGAGATCTTTGCTTCCTGGCATTTGTTGTCAGTTTGGCTCAAATAAACTCATAAAAATTCTCTCCAGGTTTGGACTTTTCTTACCTTGACACTATGGGGAGAGAGCTACTGATGTCTTCCAAGTAGCCATCTTATCTCTGTAAGTAAACAAGTGAGAAAAGTAAATACTTGAATTAAAGACAGGAGGG
>NW_005871743.1:62647-64448 GCF_000147115.1 Myotis lucifugus | reverse complement strand
TTCCCGAAAGAAGTTACGGACCTGGGGCGGTAACTACCACATGACCTGCCCAGTTAGGAATTTATGATATATTACAGCACCACATTTCCACCCACACTTCAGACTCATGTAGGGGGACGAGGAAGAGGACAGAACATGAGAGGATTTCAAAGTCCCCATGATCTTTGTCAGGTAGGAATTGAGGTCACGAAGGCCTTGGTTTGTGCTGTCCCCTCCCCACATCTGCCTAATTTCTTGTCCTTCAAGTTTCAGTTTAGCCGCTTCAAACCTGGGGGATTTCCCCACACTCTACCCACAACACACCCTTCAGGAGACAATTGCTCAATGTTTTCCCCACTAGACCAAGAGTGATGGGGGCGGAGATGTTCAGTTGCACCATTTTATCCTCACTCTGTGGCCTGGTGTCTGGGGCCTAGTAAAAGCCCACTGCCTGTTGGGAGAGAAAGGAGTGAGGCTGAGGTAGGGGTCTGGAGGAGAACTTGACAGTAGAGATGAGGGGAATGGGAAGAATATAAGGAGAAACAGCCAACATTATTGACAAATAAGACTGGGAATCCAGCTGTTAGAAACAGAAACAAAAAAATCTAAAACCTGAGAAAAGGTGAACTCATATGCTATTGCACTGATAATAAACAAGCCTGATAGACTAAGGGGAAAGAATTTTGTTGTTTGATCTGAGTAACAGCCCCTTGTGGAAAGTTAGACTTTAACCCTCTCAGCTGACCATTTGTCTTGTAGTGAGGAGCCCAATGGCCTTGAATCAGCCGTATTTTCCTTGAATCTCATTTAACAGTTTTATCTACATACCCCCTTTTTCCCTCCCAGTAAAGCCTACTTCCCTCAAATACATTTTTTCAACTGGGCTTCTTGTAAGCTTAGCTCCCTTGAGGGAAAGTTTGAAACAAACTTTAACTCCTGTTTGAAATCTATTTGTCTGGCAAGTTGCTTTAAGAAAGGCATTACTGCCCTAACCGGTTTGGCTCAGTGGATAGAGCATCGGCCTGTGGACTGAAGGATCCCAGGTTCGATTCCGGTCAAGGGCATGTACCTTGGTTGCGGGCACATCCCCAGTAGCGGGTGTGCAGGAGGCAGCTGATCGATGTTTCTCTCTCGTCCATGTTTCTGACTCTCTATCCCACTCCCTTCCTCTCTGTAAAAAAATCAATAAAATATATTTTTTAAAAAAGAAAGGCATTACATTGCATTGTGTAATACCACCCACACTTGTTTGTTACACTGGTGTAACAAAGCAATCTTGGAGACTGAAGAGAGAATAGGAAAGCTTTCAATTTTTTTAATGCCCAGTTTTCTTAAAATTGAAAAATAATATATGCACATGTTAAATTTCTTTTTTCCCCCAGAGAATGCTTCCTACCCCCAAACCCTGAGCCTTTTTTTTTGGAGAGAACCATGACTCCTTTGTGTGTTTTTAGAATGTTTCTACCATAATAAGAGTAAGTGTGTGTGTGTGTGTGTGTGTGTGTGTGTGTAACAGAATTGTGAGTGACACTTTTTAAAACATATATTTTTGTTGATTTCAGAGAGGGAGAGGGAGAGAGAGATAGAAATATCAATGATGAGAGAGAATAATTTATTGGCTGCCTCCTGCACGCCCCTACTAGGGATTGATCCTGAAACCCAGGCATGTGCCCTGACCGGGAAACGAGCTGTGATCTCCTGATTCATAGGTCGATGATCCACCACTGAGCCAAGCCGGCTGGGCAGGACTTCTGATATCTCAATATTTTGATCAAAGCTCTAATCTAGACAGTACACATACCCACGATTTCTTAAAATTTGA
>NW_005871743.1:58838-60760 GCF_000147115.1 Myotis lucifugus | reverse complement strand
TCCTTGATTGGGGGAAAGAAGAGGTTTCCATCTTACCAAAAGCAGCTAATTTTAGCCTTCTTATCACCTAAAAGTATAAGCAAGTCTCCTCACCATAAGGAAATGTGGAGGAGGAACAAACTTTCCTCTACCCTCAAAGGTTCTTTCTGGCTGGTCTAATAATCACACAGTCATGAAACAGATTAGCAAGGGAAAATAACCAAATTTAATACATATATACATATGAGAACCCCACATATGTGTGAGAGTCAGAGACCCCACATGCAGGAGAGGTTCAGAGATAAAAGGGGGATTGAGGAATATAAGACATCATGAGCTAGGGATGAGGTAATGCACCCTGGGGGCTTCTAAGGGTCATTGCAAGATGATAAGAAGAACAGATGGCCCGGCCAGTGTTGCTCAGTGGTTGAGTGTCGACCCATGAACCAGGAGGTCACAATTCCATTTATTGTCAGGGCACATGCCGAGTTGTGGGCTTGATCCCTAGTGTGGGGCATGCAGGAGGCAGCCAGTCAATGATTCTCTCTCATTGATATATCTATCTCTTCCTTCCTCTCTCTGAAATCAATAAGAACCTTTTTTTTTTAAATTAAAAGAACAGGTGTTTAGTAAATAAAAGTTTGCCCTGCCATATTGTTTACCTCTGATAATCTCTTATGGGCAAGGCCTCTAATTAAAATACATTAAGGCAATTAAGGGGGTGGAGAGGCCAGACGTTTCTCCTGAGCCTGTGGCTAAAGTGGCCTTTAGCTCAGAACAATCCACATACCACAGAAGCACTTCTTGGGGTGACTCTTTCTGGACCCCCAGACATAGCCCATAACTGGGTCTTTTGCCTGCCTGGCTCAGGACCATACTTTTTGGTATTTCTCTCGTCTTTTATGTCTTCCTTGAATCTAAGTCAAGAAGAAAGTACATTACTTTTTTGCAATAGTTTTCTTACTTTTTCTTGCTCTTGAAAAGTACCTTTTTTTCTATTCCTAACTTGTGACATTGTCTGAGATGTTACCAGTAGTCAATGATAGACTTTCTTTTCCCTTTTCCCTGCTACAGAACCCCAGCCCAAAGCAAGCTTCCTGCTTTAACGTCTCTGCTTTAACTTTCATGAGTTAAAGCAGACATGAACCCATGAACCACTCAAAGATACTTGAAAGTCACTGGGGCTGAGGCCTGTAGGCCTGGCCTTACTCCTGAGCTGGCTGCTTTCCAAGGCCTGGTAGCTGTGTGGTGTGGGCAGGGCAGGTGACATAAAACTTGCCAGGCTTGTCCTAGCTTTTCTGTTGAAATCAAATTTGTTCCTCCCACCAGTTCTTTGGATGCAAAATGGTCCAGTTCTTATTTTATATTTTGTTTGTTTTATGTGTGTTGTTTTTTCAAGTTCTAATTTTTATTCACCATGGTCATAGATTGAATTCATCCAGTCTGGAGTGTGTGTGGGAGGGGTTACAAAATCAGATTCTGTGGGCTGTGGTATCTTAGCAGCTAAGAATGGGGGAAGGAAGCCTGGAAGGACCAGCAAATTTAGTCAGATCATCATGAATGACTCTGAGACAGGTACGAGTATTATCTCTACTTCTCGGGAAACAGGCTTAGGGAGACTAAAAGGCTTGGCCAAAGTCACACAGCCAGTGAGTGATGGAATCAAGGCTTGGGATTTGCTTTCGGATTGTCCAAACCCCAGCCATGCTCTCAGGGATCCCAATGCATTCCCTCTCTGTCCACATTTCACTGTGAAAATCTTGCCAGTCACACAGGCCTCGGAAATGTTAAGATATGAAGATGCCATGTAAACCTTTCAGACGGTGTGCCTCACATTATTGCAAAGGCGGGAAATGTGTGTGACACTACCAATAACAGAACGAGACCTTTCAAACAAATAAACAGAAAGGTTTTTCCTCTACTCCTTGCCTGGGTAAGAAGAC
>NW_005871743.1:31223-58233 GCF_000147115.1 Myotis lucifugus | reverse complement strand
GGTAACATATTTACATGGCTCAAAAGGTACAAAACGATATATAGAATGAAAAAAAAAATCTCAGTGGATACAGCGCCAACCCCTGAACTGAAGGGTCCTGGGTTCGATTCCAGTCAAGGGCACGTACCTTGGTTGCAGGCTCAATCCCTGGCCCTAGTTGCTAATGCATGTGGAAGTCAACCAGTCGATGTGTCTCTCTCACATCAATGTTTCTTTCTCTCTTCGTCTCTCCCTTTCTCATCTACTCTCTCTAAAAATCAATGGAAAAATATCCTTGGGTGAGGATTAACAACAAAATTTCTTTTCCAGCTTTATTCCCTCCACCGCCCCCCCCCCCAAGTTCCTCTTCCCAGAGGCAAACATTACCTGTTTCTTTGGTATCTTTCCAGATGATCTTCTTTTCATATATAAATAAATACTTGGGCCCAGACTGTGTTGCTCAGTGGTTGAGCTCTGACCTATGAACTAGGAGGTCATGGTTCAGCTCCCTGTCAAGGCAAATGCCTGGGTTGCTGGCTTGATCTCCAGTGTGGGGCATGCAAGAGGCAGCTGATCAATGATTCTCTCTCACCCTAGCTGGTTTGGCTCTGTGGATAGAGCATCAGTCTGTAGACAGAAGGGTCCCGGGTTTGATTCCAGTCAAGGGCATATGCCCGGGTTGCAGGATCAATCCCCAGTAGGGGGCGTGCAAGAGGCAGCCAATCAATGATTCTCTCTCATCATTGATGTTTCTATCCCTCTCTCCCTCTCCCTTCCTCTCTGAAATCAATAAAGATATATTTAAAAAATTAATAGAATAAATAAATACGTGGGCCCTGGCCAGGTAGGTAGCTCAGTTGGTTGGAGCATTATCCTGCTATGCCTAGATTTCAGATTCGATCTCCAGTCAGGGCACATACAAGAATCAACCAATGAAAGCGTAAATAAGTGGAACAACAAATCGGTCTCTCTCTCTCTCTCTCTCTCTCTCTCTCTCTTTCTTTCTCTTAATCAATAAATTAAGAAAATTGTTTTTAAAAATAAGATAAAGGGAATCTAGTTGTTCACAAGTGATGAAGATCTGCTGCCTATTAATGGGATCTTTTTTTTGGTAAACTTGACCCAGAACCAGGAATCCGCCCATCCCCTGAGGGCCAGGTGACCTCAGCCACACCCGCAGCTTCCCATACTTTTTACACATTGATGAGTTCCAGGTTTATTTATATCTCCAGTTCTGCCTCTGAGCTCAGACATCTCTAACTTAACTGTGCCCACAATGGAACTTTTGATCTTCCTTCCTGAATTTGGCATAGCTCCGGTCTTCCTAGCTGGGGATTAGGTGCCTCAATCTACACAATTCTTTGTACCAGGAACTTGGGAGTCACTGTTGCCATTTCACCTCCCTTTATCCCTAAATTTTATTCCTCACCAAGTCATGTCTGTCCCCACCCCTCGCAAACCTACCCTAAAGCCTGCTGCTGCTGCTGCTAACCCCTCTGCAGCAACTGACAGCCGAAGCCCCTATCACCTCTCGCTCAGATTGCTTCCAGTGATCCTCACTGGTGTCCCCACTTTCCCCTTGCCCCCCCTCTCTGTCTGAGTCTCTTTTCTCTCCCCTCTACCCCCATGGCCACTTTTCTCTGTGCTCAGCCACATGGTTGTGGGGTCTCTGAACACCCCAGCTCTCTGTGCATTTGTACATGGGTGTGGTTCTATCTTCAAATGATTTCTTATCCTTTGACTTTCTGGCAAACTCTACTCTTTCTTCAACTTTCAGCCTAAATGCCTCTTCTGTGTTGCTGTCCCCTGTCTGTCCCCAAACCCCCATTCACGGATTTCATGTAGAAGCTCATTTAATGTTTGTACGAATACGTAGGTGACCTTGAGCGGGATGAGGCCTGAGGAGGGAAGGGCCTGCATCGTGCTGAGTCTGGAGGACAGGCAGGAGAGTCAGCACTAGGGCCTGGGTGGGGGTCAGGCCAGGTGAGACGCTGGGTCTGAGCAGCATCGGCCTCTGTGCGACAGGACTGTGCGTGACGGAGGACCTGTCTGTGGGGGAGAGGGGGTGAGATGATACCGACGTGTGTGACTGGTATTGGGGGGCCAGCAGACGTGAGCTCCAGGTGCTGGCAGGTGGGCTGTCCTGCGATGGAATCTGACCTTCTCAGGCCTGAGTTTCTGGAAAAGGGTTAGCAGTCCCAGCAGAGCACACATTCCTCATAAGTGTGTGGCCACATCTGAAGCAGGAACCCAGGAGCAAAGACAGAACAAGATGGAAAGCCTTGGTGTCTTAGCCTCTCTGGAGACTAGAGGGAGTGGGGAGATAGATGGGGAACCAGATGGGACCTGCCTGGTTCGTGGGGAGCCAAGGGTCCCTCATAATCCCACTCCATATGTCCACTGGGCTCTAGTTACTGAGTGCAGAGAGTCCTGGATGAGGGGGCTCCAGGTCACTGCGGGGCCCTGGTCAGGGACTCTGGTCTCTGGGAGTCCAGCTGTAGGTTCTGGTCACTGAGTGGTCTGAGTGAGACTGAATGACAGGCCCTCGTTACTGCAGGGCTTGAGTGAGGGGTTCTGGTCATTGAAGCTCAAGTGAAGGTTTCTGGTCATTCTGGGGCCTAAGAAAGAAGCCTGGTCACTGGGGGCATGACCTAGGGTCCCTGGACACTGAGGAGCCTGAGTGAGAGGCCCTGGTCACGGGGTGGTGAGCCTGATCCCTGAGGAACCTGACCTTGGGGTCATGGTCGCTGAAGGATGGGAGCAGGGGCCTCGGATCACTGAAGTCTGAGTGAGGGTCCCTGGTCAAGGCCACTGTATTAATCCTGAGCTGAGGTAGGCTGGGAAGGCTTCTCAGCGCCCCAGTCTGTCATGGCTCACCAGAGCCAGCAGATGGCACTGTGGCTGCACACACAGCCTGGAATCAGGGATGGGCTGCTGGCAGGCAGTCCTTGGGGGTAGAAGCTCAGCAGAGACAGGCTCAGGTGCAGCCTCCGCCAGCCGTGGGAGCCGCAGGGTGGGAAGGTGGGGTGTTAGGTGGACTCTGACTAGACTCCCTGGGGTGACGCAAGGTGGATCCCCTGGAAGCAGAGAATTTGGTGCTGTGGGTCAGGAGTCCTGGGTCTGCTCCAACCCTAGGAGCCAGGACAGGCTTGATCAATAGCTGTGAACTCAGAACAAACTCTACTCCAAATGTTGCCTAACACACCCCGATGCACTTTCCCCTCTGTGCTGGCTCCGCTTCCCCTGTCCACAGATCTAAGACAAACATGGTCTACCTCGAACATTAGAACTCTTGTTTCCCAGAACATTCTGTGCCCTGTGACACCCAGACAAAACTGGAGGCCGTCCCTTGTCAATAGCCAGAACTTGTCACAGCTCAGAACTTGATACTGCACATCCCAGAGCTTGGTCACATTCCAGAACCAGGTCACCTTCCAGGGCCTTGTCATACCCCAGATGGAGGCACAGAGCAGGGCTCTGTCATCCCCTTGATAAAGGCACATCCCAGGACCCTGTCACCCTGCATGTACAGAACAACACAAGGCCTGTCCTGCCAGTCTTTATATACTAGCATATCCCTTCCAGGGTCCTGTCACAGCCCATGGTTGGCCCTGAGCTGTGAAAATATCGGGGTTGTGACAGCTGGGCTGTGACAGTATTGGGCACATGACCAAGCCCTGGATTGTGCTTGGATTTGAGCGATGGCAGGGCCCTGGGCTGTGACCTTTGAGAGACCAGTTTTGTGTCTTAAATTTCCACTCTGGATCCATTGCACATGGACACTTTTTATAAAATACAATTGCATTGCTATAAAAATGGAATTGAAAAAAGATGCACAAAATAGAAGCCTATATTTAAAAAATAGATGTTTTATTTTGGAGTGGTTTTAGATTTACAGAGAAGTTGCAAAGAGAGAGAGCTGCTGTATAGCTTTCACCCAGTTTCCCCAGTATTAACGTCCTAGATAACTGAGGTGCATTTGCCCACACGGACAAGTTGACATTGGTTCAATGCTGTTAACTAAACAATGGACTTTCTGATTTCAGCAGTTTTCCTGCTAATGTTCTTTTTCTGTTTCGGGATCCAATTCAGGATACCACATTGTACTTAGTGCACTTTTTAGTAGTCGATTCAAATGGTGTGTAAATATTCTGTCAAATTGCTATAAAAGTTTCTAAGCACTTACTCTTCATTTCTGAACTTATTTCGTCATGGACCGGTCACTAACGATTTGTGGCTGACACTGGTCCGTAGGCCACACCTTGAGTGGCGCTGGTATAAAGCATAGTCGCCTTATTTAAGGTGGTGCAGCAGGGGGTAGAGAGAAGGGTGGGACGCAACTGCATGAGCAGCTGGAGCAGAAGGGACAGAGGAAGGAAAGATGGTACCTATATGGGCAGGCCTTGGCCTGGCCTGTGTGGAACAGAATAGTGGGAATGGGAAGCCTTTGGGCAAGAAGTCCCACAGGATACCCGGTGAGGCCATGACCCTGCATTTGTGGGCATTGTGCTGAGCGTCAGTGCAAACATCTGCAACCACTAGCAGGTCCTGATGACGACTGATGAGCTCATGGAGCTGTTGGGTGTCTGGGTGGAAAAGTGAGGACTTGATGATATTGTGTTTGGGCCCAGGGATTCTGAGGTCTGACCCAGGCCTCTGTCAGTCCAAGGATGCTGGTGAGTCAGCATAGTCTTAGGAAGACTCAGGTCTAGGATCGCACAACAGGAGACCAGGAAGCACGCAGGTCCAAGATGGCAAACTCCCCTCAAGGGAGGAGGAGAGACCAGAGCGAGATGGATATGCCTGGGCTTCAGGGCCTCCCTTCATCCCGATCATGTTGTGATCTGGGCCCCCGGGAAGTGGGTAATGTAAACACTCCAAGCCTCAGTCTCTTCATCTGTGAGTGGGGTACATGATGCCACCTCAGGGAAGATTCTGAAATGAAGTGAGAATCATATGGGGATGTTGTCATGACACCTGGCACGGAGCAGGAGCTCCCCTTTCCTGCTCAGGACAGCCAGCTAGAGTCATCAGTTTCCTCGTCTTTATCTCCTTTTCCTCCATGAGCTGGAATTGAGGTTCTAGTAGGAGCTGCCTGGCCCAGGTCCCATCATACCCAGCTTCGCTCTCTTTGCAGCAGAGCCCAGTCATCCATCAGGTGCCAGGAGGAAGCCTCGGGGGCCTTCTCTAAGCCTTCCCTCCATCACCTCGAAGATGCACAGGTAGCTAAGCACTTGCTGCACTTTATCATCATTGCTTCTTCGATTGTGAGTACAGGAATGGCAGACACTGTGCCCGTCTAACTCTCCACTCTATTTCCAGCTCCCAGCAAGTGTCGCCCATAGTCAACATTTAACAAATATCTGTTGAATGAATAATTGGGAGGATAATATGTAATTTCTTTCCTTAAATAATTTCAAGTGTAGTTAATAGAGTAACAAAGAATGTGCAGTCAAGTGGCAAAATAATCGTTGCTTGGAACCAAATAGGTTGCCTGGGAAAAGGTGGCCCTGATGGACATGAGCTTAATATATCATAAAGGTGGAATAAGAAATTATTGGTAAATGAAGAGATTTATTCCCTATGTAGTCTGGGAAAATTGTTTAGTATCAAAGAAAAAAAACCTCTAGATGTTTTCCTCACATGGTGTACTAGGAACTTTCCAGATGGACTAAAGAGCTTAAAAGCCCTGGAAACACAAAACTATCAAATCTCTGGAAGGACGGCATTTTCCATCTTAGAAGCAATAAAAGCAGTCACAAAGGGGAAGGTTAACTGACTTAACTATAGAAGTATTTTAAACTTTGGCAGGTTAAAAAAATGAAAGGAAACTCATAAAAAGGCACACAAACTAGGAAATACGCAGGCAGCTATAGCAAGAACTTCCATAAATTGATTTTAGAAGAACTCACTGAGGCCCCAGTGAATAAACAGGCAGAGTATCTGTTCAGACAGCTTCCCAAAGAGGAAAGCCATGGCATGGTGCTTAATCTTAATAATTAAAGATAACGCCTGGAAGGAGAGGGCAGGTGGCCAAAAGAGTCAGGGAAGCCCTGCCTGAGGGAGGGAGAGGGAGGGAGAGATAGAAACATCAATGATGAGAGAGAATCATTGATCAGCTGTCTCCTGCATTCCCCACACTGGAGATGGAGCCTGCAACCTGTACATGTGCCCCGACAGGGAATTGAACCATGACCTCTTGGTTCACAGATTGGTGTTCAACCACTAAGCCATGCTGGCTGGGCCAAGAGTCTTTTCTTCATATGATTTAATATATTTTTAAAAATCAAGCAAGCAATACATATTCATTGGAGGAAGTATATATATATATATATATCTGGCATTTCTGAACATTTTTCTGAAGAATAGAGAGGAATAGAAAATACAAAGAGTTCAGCAACAGTCAAATTTCCTAGCACAGTGTGCAGACCCCACAATAAGGAGACTGCCCTGACACGAGGCTTTCGGGTCAACTGGGCTGGGGATTTTTCCACATTGGAGAGGTCTTCTGACATCATGGTGGCCTCCAGGCAACACAAACCAGATTCGTATTTGCAGCTCCCTCCCACTCAGCTCTCTTTCTGGTCTAAGGGGTGTGACTCATCTTCAGCTGCGAGCAGCAGCCATTCTCAATTTTCCCTCCACCCACCACATGTGATGGATGACATCCATATTCATACACACTCTCAAAGGTTAAACCCAATTTTATCCAAACCCGGGAAGATTTTTGCAGGAAATGAAAGCCAATGGTAAAAATAACTATTACATCTCAATGCAATAGGTTGGTTTGAAATTGGCTGACGGTTGGTGTGTTAGCCATCTGCCCACTCATGGTGGCTGCACACGTAGCACAGGCTGTGGGGAAGCCATTCCTGAGTGCTGGCTGTGACACCAACCTTCCTCTCCCAAATCAGTGAGGGAACATTATTACAGGGACAGCTTTAGTGGTGGTTATCACTAAGCCTCATGCGTGCATTTTTATTGATTTTTATTGTCTTTGTGATAGCAATTATGTTTTGTCTCATGTCTATTGATGTGGGAAACCACCTATTGTCTTCACTAGTAGAGAGGTGTAGACAGAGACCGGGAAGGCTGGTGACCTTTGAAGCCCTAGCAAAGGACAGAGCTGTGCACCACCTCTGTTAATCCAGATAATGGTAGCTGAAGCAACCTCCCCACCTTTACTTATGTAAATCCTTATTGATAAGATAGTCATGTAAATCCTTATTGATAAAATAGTCTGTGTGTCACTGGAACATCCCTGCCTAAGGGCTATGGGTGTATCTCATACCAATAAAAGCTTGGTGAGGCCTGAGCACCAGTGAAAGTCCTTCCCCTAGAGTTGGACTTACCCGTCTGGCCCCCCAATATTCCCAAATTATCTCTTGTCTCTTCTCTTTCATTTGTGTGCGGCTCCTTTTCCAGATCCTGAACTCTGAACCACGCGAGACGTGGAGGGAAACATTTACAACATATTTCCACAGTTAAACTTTTAAATTTAGTTGCTGTGTATCTAGTGCACAGCGCGGTGCCGGGACTTGATCAATGGGTAGTGATTGAAGGAATGAGTCAGTGGACCCTTCACACCCATATGTCTCTTGCTCTGATTCTAAGAAATCTCGCCTTCCTGCTATCCTTCTTTCCTGCCTTATGCTGTCTGGTGCCCTCTGTTGCTACGTTTTCTAGACTTAGTTTGCTTTCTGAGAGTCTTTTCCAGTTTGGCTGTTTGCACTAGGCTAGGATCCCAGCCCTGGTATCCTGGCCTTGTTTCCTGGGCTCTTTACCCACATTTTGTCCTTTCTAGCCATCAGGAGCTTTTGAGATAGATATGCTCAAGAACTATTTAGAAGACGAGATTTCTCCAACCTTCTCCTTCCCCTGGCAGATATTCTGACTTTTCACCTAAATTTAGATTCCACCTCTTTTATAATCATCTAAGCAAGTAGCCCAGGCCTAGGTACCTGGAAGGCCCATCTCCTTGGAAGCATGTATCACACTTAAAAATTTTTTTTAAAAATTGATTTCAGAGAGGAATGGAGAGGAAGAGAGAGATAGAAACATCAATGATGAGAGAGAATCATCAATTGGCTGTCTTCCCCATGCCCTCCCTCCCCGCACACTGGGGATCAAGCCCACAACCCGGGCATGTGCCCTGACTGGGAATCGAACCATGACCTTCTGGCTCATAGGTCGATGCTAAACTACTGAGCCCACACTGGCTTGCTTATCACACTTTTTATTAAATAAGTAACCATGTAGTTTGTCTGTCATCTATGTATCCCATTTAGGGGCAAATTCTGCAAGGACAGGGATGCTAACTATTTTACTCACTGCTGTATTCCCAACATCTAGCAAACAGTGCAATACATAGTAGAGTCCAATAAAGATATGTGACAAGAATGAATGAATGAATGAATGAGTGACTGAATGACAGAGCCATTATGATTTTGATAAGCAGGGCAAAACTTTGTTTCTCTGAAGGGAAGCCTTAATGTTAAAGGTTCTGTTTGTGAAAGGGAAAAACAGGCCTTGGGGAAGTTGGTGACCAAGAGCAGTGGCTAATGCTTAAGTGGACCCCATGGACAGCCCAGCGTGGGCCAAAATAGAAGCAACAAATGGCTCTGGGCGGGTTGGGAATGCGAGTGGGGATGGTGAGTCACAATTTCCTTTATGTGACCCATCACTGTCCCCCATAGTCATATTTACTTTAGAGCCTGTACTGTTCCCAGAGGATTTGGGGTAAAAGTGGAAGTTGGTTTGTTTATGTGTGTGTGGCAACAACATTTCAAAGAGGTTATTGCTAATCACTCCTAATACTTGTGGGCCAAACTGGCCTTTTGGGGGTCAATCCCTGGAATTGCACCAATTAGCCCAGCAGGCCCCTACCTCCTCCTGAGACCCGGGCACAGCTGTGGCCCCTGTCTGGACAAGGGGCCCAGGGACAAAGCAGGAATCAGACATCCTGGGGGCAAGAGGCTTTGGCAGCTTCTCTGGGGACCAGGAGGAAGCAGAGGGTAGGCCTGTGATCTGAAGGGACCCGCCGAGCTCTTGTTATGCTCACTAGGCCTTAATTAGGGCCTTTGGTCTCGGAGCTCTGATTGATGGCACCAGGTTCCTGAGGGAATGGGGCTGGATCAAGACCGGAAAAAGTTCAAACATGTTAAAGATTATGTTTGGTCTCCATATGTCATTCAAAGTAAAAACAGTTAAACCATAAAATATGCGCAAGAAGGTCAACCTAGTTCAGGTTTATCTTATGATGGTTACATGGATGCTTTGCTGCAAATACTGAATTCTTTTAAAAAACACACCCTTTTATTCCAGTTTTGTTTTGGTGTTTCTGTTTTAGTAATGCCATACATTTCTTGTCAGCCTATTAAAGATTCTACCCCTGAGGAAAGGTCTGAGGGAGGGGTCTTGTCACTGAGACCTGAGTGAGAACTAAAGAAATCTGAGTGGGGGTCCCTGACTCACTGAGAGGCTGAGGGGGGTCCCTGGTTGTTAAGAGAATGGAAGGAAGAGTTCTGACAGCTGAGAGATCCATGGGAAGTCCCTAGTCACTGGTAGTGCTGAGGGGGGGCTCTTGTCAGTGAGGAGCCCAAACAAATGGTTTGGTCATTGAGGACCTGAGGAAATGCCCTGATCACTGAGGGGTCTAGTCAGGGGCTCCACTAACCAAGGGGCCTGCCAGAGACATCTGGTCAGCAAAACTGAAGGCGAGGCTCCCACCATAAACTCTTGAGTGTGGTCAGTGGGTCCTAAGTGAGAAGGTCTACTCCATGAGACGGCCAAGGAGGATGTGTGGGTCACAGAGGAACATTAACTTCTGAGGGGACTGAGGGTGGAGTCCTAGCTTTGAGAGGTTTGAAGAAAGGGCTCTGGCCACTGAGACATGATTGAGTGTCTTTGGTCAACAGGAAATATAAAAAAAGGGGCTCCCTCCATCAACTCTGATGGCAGAATGACCAGTATGGGGTTCAATAGCTGAGATTCCACGACCAGATTAAGCCATAGTGAACCTTGGATTCCTCCTTTCCCTTCCTTCCAGCCTGACCTGCAGGTTTTCTAGGCACCAGTAGATGGCACTGCAGCTTCACACGAGGAAGGGGCTGCTGGCTTGGTTCCCAAGGTGGGGTCCAGGTGCAAGCAGGTGACCCCTGGGAGAGAGAGGAAATTAGTTGCTTCCTTGACCAGACTCCCTGGTGATAGGGAGGAATGAGGCCATGATGGCCAAAGCTGGTTTCCTAAACACAGGCCACCTAGAGGCTGAGTCCTGTTATCACCAGACCAACTAGTTCTAAACGCAGTGTGACTTTTTATGTTTGATTCATTCATACATTCATCTGTTCAGCAAATGTACATCCAACACCTGTTAGAATTTGTGTGAGGCACTGAGGACACAGGGTGATTGAATAAGGTCACTGTTGTTGAGAAGTCCATAGTCTTGGGGGTGAAACTTTATTACAAACCTAATGATTACAATAAATGTGATGAAGACTGTAACACAGGATGCATATATGCCCTGGGAGTCCAGGAAAGGAATGACTATAAAGTTTGGGGAGGTGGTAACATGAGAGAAGAGAGAGGTGACATTGATGTAGGGTCTCAAAGTATGAACAGGGACCCCACAAATGAGGAAAAGTGTCTAGAGTGGAAGCAGAAGTGTGAGTAGAGGTGTTGAGAGATCTTTGTGCAATCCAAAATGTCTAGGGCATAGGAAATGTGGTGGGGTGGGCGGGGACGATGGGGGGGGAGTAGGAATGACAGATATGTATGGGGAAAGACCATTAAGAACATTATAACCCATATTTAGGGATCTGGTCACGGTCCTTTAACGGATGAAGAATAAGGAGGGTTTTCAAGATGGCAGATGAAATATTCAGGTTACTGATTAATTACTCTGGTAGCCAAGGTGTGGGGTGGATTAGAGGAGAAACAGACTGCATGCAGGAACCCAGGTAGGCAACCAAGTTAGAATTTATGATTGTTAAGAGAAAAAGGGAGCCAGGAAAGAGAAAAGAGACTGGAGGGGTATTTAGGGGAGAGGATAAATAGGATGTTGTGCCAAAGTAGATGTGAAAGGTAAGGAAGAATGAAGAATTTAGGAAAATAAATGTTAACATTTACTAAGCATTTAACATTTGTGATACTTTATCTCACTAATCATAACAGCACTCTATTAACTAGGAATTATTACCCTCATTTTCAGATGAGGAAACCATAGGCTGTGTGGCTTGCCTAAGGTCACACAGCTAGTTCTGTCCCACAACTGGTTTCCTATCTTTTTTTTTAAAATATATGTTATTGATTTTTTAAGGAGAGGAAGGGAGAGGGATAGAGAGTTAGAAACATCAATGAGAGAGAAACATCGATCAGCTGCCTCCTGCACACTTCCTACTGGGTATGTGCCCACAACAAAGGTACATGCCCTTGACCAGAATCAAACCTGGGACCCTTGAGTCCGCAGGCCGACACTCTACCCACTGAGCCAAACCGGTTAGGGCTGGTTTCCTATCTTAAGCCTTATCCCTCTCCAGACCATTTTCCACACTGCCACCAGAGCGAGCGTATAGAAAATCCTTCCTTACAATCCTCCAATACTCCTCTACTGTGTATAAGATAAAATAAAGTCCAAGCACTTCACAGTGGCATGCAAAGTCCTTGGCTGTTCAGTTCCTGCCACCCTCAGCCTTTCCCTACTCCATTCTAAGGATCAGGCACACAGGGCTGCTGGAAAGTTCCTGAAGAGCTGTGCGGTGATGCACACCCCACCCGAAACCTTCACCCATACTGCTCCTCTGCATCATAACATCTCTCTCTTCCACTGGACTCTACGCTCCTCTAAGGAGGGGCCTTCCTAGAGATATTCATTGCAGCTCTTTTGTAACAACAAAAATACCACGAGCAGAGGGTTGGTTAAATTGGTAAAATGTGACTAAGTGTTCCTTCTAATGAAATATTCTGCAGTCATTAAAATGAATGAGAGCTCATGCCACCTTCCCTCAAACCCCACCCAGGGTCTTTGACGGAGGATGAGCAGACCCAAGCCTGATTTTCAGAAAGCTCTGCACAGGACACAGCCACCAGGCAGAAGTGGTTAGGAGGATGAAAAACCTACCATTCATACAGCCTGGAAGATGGATGTGTCATCGCTCATAATTGCACTTTAATAATCATTCTCAAAATGTTGGCCTTCTGACACCAAGATTCTTATACTATCCAAGTCAGGGACATTTGTACTAAAGGACTGTAATAATGATTCTACTCAATTGGACACCGGGAACTGCTCATTTCACATTTCTCATGACACAGCAGAAAGCGGGGAAAGGGTGCTAGTGTTGATTAGGATGATTTGTCTTGGCTACTATTGGAGAGAATGCTTTCCCCTCACTCCCGATGGTTTATTTCACATGGAGGAAGCTTCTCTAGAGTGACACTCTAGGCCTCTCTCCCCAGAAAAGGAGTCAATAACTTGTTCTAATGACAAATTTCTCTCTTTGGGAGTCAGGTTGACACAAAAGTATGTATTCTGTAGGGCATTTTAAAGGGACTTACCTCAGTGGGGGAGACCTCAGTTTTCTTTTCTTTTAAATATATTTTATTGATTTTTTACAGAGAGGAAGGGAGAGGGATAGAGAGTTAGAAACATCGACGAGAGAGAAACATCGATCAGCTGCCTCCTGCACACCTCCTACTGGGGATGTGCCTGCAACTAAGGTACATGCCCTTGACCAGAATCTAATGTGGGACCTTTCACTCCGCAGGCTTACGCTCTATCCACTGAGCCAAACTGGTTTCGGTGAGACCTCAGTTTTCTATTCTGACCCATGATGGGATGGGTGAGCCTCTCTCTATTTCTGGGGTTCACTATTAGAAAGTTCATTTGTCCAATGATATATGCCACCTTCTCCAATACCAAGTTTATCAGTAATAAAAATAATATTTTGACTCCTATCTTTTAACTGCTTTTAAATCCAGGAGAGGGAAGGGGGTATTTATTGAGAGTCCACAGAACTTCAACATCTGATTAAATGGACCAGGAGCCTTAAGAAATAAACAGGAAGCCCTGGCCAGTGTAGTTCAATTGGTTGGGCATTGTCCTGTGCACCAAAAGGTTGCCAGTTGGATTCCCAGTCAGGGCACATGCCTGGGTTGCAGGATCCCCAGTAGGAGGCATGCAGGAGGCAGCTGACCAATGTGTCAATCTCACATAGATGCTTCTTTTCTCCCTCTCCCTCCCTCCCTTTCTAAAAATCATTTAAAAATATATTTTTTAAAAAAGAAATAAACAGGAAGTAGAATTTGGAGACCCAACTAACATGTGAAGAGGCTTTAGTGAGGCCAGGGCTCATAGCTTAAGGTTTGGGCTTCAGAGTACTTACATAGAAGAGAGAATGGTATGCCCTGGCCAGGTATCTCAGTTGGTTAGAGTGTCATCCAGATATACCAAGGTTGTGGGTTTGATCCTTGGTCAGGGCACATACAAGAATCAACCAATCTATATATATAAAAAGCCAGCAACTGGAACGCCGTACCCAATAGGGGGTGGGGCCGATGGCCAACCTCCTGCAGCCCCTTCCTCTACCTGGCCCCACCCCAGATTGGCCCCCCCACACCCTGATCAGGGGCAGGGCTGGCCAGCCAACCACCTGCGGTGCCTCCCCTCAGCCAGCTCCATCTCCGATCGCTCCCCCCCCCCCCCCCCGCCCCCAAAAACAGTGGGGGGTGGCTAGCCAGGTTAGCCAACCTCCTGCTGTCTCCTCCTTCCAACAGGCTCAGTCCTGATCCACCCCAATTGGGGTGGGCCAGCTGGACCCCAATCATGCATGAATTTGTGCACTGGGCCTCTAGTGAATACATAAATAAGTGGAACAACAAATCAATGTTTTTTTTCTTTCTCTCCCTTCTTCTCTCTCTCAAATCAATCAATAAATTTAAAAAAGTGAGAATAGTATATGTAATGCATAATGATTCATGTACTCATAACCCACCTTAACAATAACTGGAAGCCAATCTTATTTATCTGTATTCTGTAACCCTCCCTTTAGCACCAACCTCCTCCCACCCTCATTCTACCTTATTTTGAAGTAAATCCTCAACATGATATAATTTGACTTCTAAATAATTTAGTATATTTCTCTAAGAGATAAAGACACTAAAAACTTGACTAGTTTTTGTAACATGGGTTGTTTATTGATGCATTATAACCTCCATTGTATGGTTAACAAAACTAGAGACATATGGTGCAAAGCCTTCAGAGTTAACATCTGTGTGGATGTTAACTCTGAAGTTAACATCCCATAAAATTGTAATTCACTTCTTTTGTGTGCCAGAAGTGTTTAATTGATTTTATCAGTTTATCTACTGAGATCAGTAGCCAAGAATATTATTATTCATTTCTATCAGGTTTTGACTACAGTGCCTTCAACTGTGTGAGAATTAAAGACACTTAAGAAAACACAACTACAATACCATCATGACAGTCAAAACTTATTTTCTTAATATTATATAATATTCAATTAGCACTCAAATTTCCCAGGTGGTCTCATAATTTTTTTTTTAGTTTTTAAAAAAATCAGTTTTGAGGTTACTTTCTGTATATATCCCTTCTAAATTTTTTTTCCTTGAAATTTATTGGTTGAGGAACCTGGGTCATTTGTCATGTGGGATGACTCACAGTATGCATAAACCCCTATGATATCATTAAAGGTGTTTCATTGTCTCACATATTGCTGGTGAGTTGGTAGTTAGATCTGGACACTTGATCAGATTCAGATTTGATATTTGATTTGACCCCTCTGGGGCAAAAGGGTCACTTCTCTGGTAAATTTTGGAAGAATAAATTGGCATACTCAACACTACTTCTCTGATTCTTTCTCTTTAGCCAGACTCTCCCAGGTTACACACATTCTGTTCTCCTTCTCCATGAAGTAAAATTTAAAGGGGTCTTCCCTGGATAGTTGGGTGGGTGGGAAAGGGAGCTATGGTTTTCTTTCATGGTCTGTAGGTGGGTGGTTTAGTCTCCTTAATCATGGGGTTCAGTATTGAATGATGTAACCACATTTGCCTATATCAACGTTATTAGTAGTATTTTTATTTTGAGCTCTCATTTGCCTTTAACTTTTGCATTATTTCTCAACTGATTCAGAACTTGGGCAGGGAACAGGGGACTCCAACCACCAACAAGGATGAATAGACTAGCCACTTTTATTAGACAAGCTCCTCTGCCTGCCTTGCCCACAGATCCTGTAACACTCACCACAGTTACCACATTCATCTCATTCTCTCACCTCTGGGCAACAGCCTATTGGATCTGATCCAGGGCTATCAGTCAGATGCTCACTCTCTTTCTCTCTCATGAGATTCAGCCAAGACACAGTGTGTAGTCATTTGACAGTAGGCACTTGAGCTAGATTTTCTCACCATGTGTATTGCTGATAAGCAGGGACAGAGAGCCAGGTTGGGGGGCGGCAGCATGGAGCTGGCCCATGGAGAGTAGTAGAGCTAAGAGATCAGGAGGCTTTGAGAATCAGAGGGAGAGGCCCGGCTCACTGATCTCCTTGTTCTAGTTCCCCAGACTTTTTGGGTGTTGTTGTTCTTAGATTCTGTGAGACGGCCACTTGATTCTAAGTGTATGAGAAAATTACACTCACTGGACTCGCTGAAGAGAGATCACTGCAATTTTTAGAAGAACTTTCATTATAGGCTCATTTGACATACAAGCCAAGGAGTCGGAATATGTGTAAAACCAGGACTGGAGAAAGAAAAAGTGTTTTCTGATTATTCAGGAGAGGAAGGGAAGAAAGAGAGTAAGTGTGTGTGTGTGTGTGTGTGTGTGTGTGTGTGTGTGTGAGGTGAGGGGTTGAGGGGGTAGAATCTGATGTAGACATTGATGTGACATTTCCCATGACCAACCACCCAAAACATCAGAGTTCCTCCCTCTTGCAATAAGAAATTTTCAATTTTCTTAGTGAAAATCGATGAAGAGTCATTGCCTGACACCAGATTCATGCAGAAGAATTAAGGCAGCAAGAGGAAGTATCGGAGTCCTGAGTGTGTTTGTGTGTATGTGTGTGAGTGTGTGTGAGGAGGGTAGGGGGTAGGAGTGTATAGAACTTTGGACTTGAAACTGTGGTTTGGAACTAACTGTACCTAGATGGTATCTGGTCACTGAATGCCCAGCCTCCCTCACTTCCTCTTACAGAGGACAGTAACTAATCTACATGAATACCCACAAGCTTCAGTCTTATTGCCCCTCAACTTTGTCATCTCTGCGGCGCTGTCCTATCATCATGGCTGTTTTCGCCCAGCTCTCAGTTTGGCCTGTCACCACCAGGAGCTCCATGTTGTAGCCCACTTAGTGTCTCTAATAAATCAAAGGAGGATGGTTGGGCAGATCTTTCTTCCTCTTACAGTTCTTTGCCTCTAGTCTTTCCAAAATTACCAATAGCCTTGGTATTTGTATACAGGTTTCTTCACAGAGAGTTGAGGAGATTTCAGAAGGGGAGTTCAATGTCAACGAGGGAAGGATAGAGCACTCCCTATTTAGACTTTCTCTTTACTTCTCAAAGGGATGGTAGCTGCACATCAACTCCTTCACAAGCTCCCTGGCTTTTAGATGTACAACCTTTCCTTGTCCATGGGCCCTCCTTTTAATATTTGTTCAATTCAAAATCCCACCAACTTCCATTCCCTTCACAGGAAGGGACCCCACTTCTTGGCTCTCTCTCTCTCTCCAAATTTACCACTCTTTTCTTACCTCAAAGTCCTAAATTAGAGTGTGCCAATTTGAGATGGGCCCCCAAGACTCTAGGCAGTTAAAAATGATGCCTATTGTTACCCAAGTCTTGCAGAGTTGTGGATATAGGAGTCGGGGCAGGGGTGGGGGATGATGACAAAAAGCCTGGGTCTGTAGCTAGTTGTGGATTCAGATCTTCCTGGTTAGGTTTCCTTTTCAATATTCCTACATGTGTGAGTGGAAATCTTGGCAGTTCATTGATTAATACAATTGTTATATTAGCTCTTCTACTGCTCCCATAAAACAGACATTAATATTTAGAGAGTACTCATGTTGAAAAAGGATATATTTCCTCAATTAGAAGGGCCTCTCGCCTTTTCCCCAGAGTTAGCGAGTCCCATTATTGTGCAGAAAAGAGGTCTGGTTTCTTTCCTGCTCTGCCTGGGAAGCTATTGAAATAATAAATAAGCTATATTATCCTTTAATGGCTCCTCCCTTTCGTTAATTCAGGAAGGGCTCCAGACTCAATAAATTGTTTCAACACTCTGCTTTGGGGGTGGGGTGGCTGCCAATCCTTTTACAGTAAACCTACCTTCACTTAAGTTAACCGAGGTAGTTTCTGTTCTTTGCAACCAACTGATCCTTGTTTAGAAGAGAAATGGATTCTGGGAAGTAGGTTTGCAGCAACAGAGCCTCGAGAGAATGTGGATGCTGTCCCCACCTTTGCTGCCTGGTGCAGAGTGCTGAAGACTCTCTCATCCTGGGTGAGGCCTAGCTAGCTTGAATGGGCTTCCATTCATTGCAAAAAAAGTGATGCCCGAGTGAGATCCATGATAACAGAGGCCTGGAGAAATTTTTATTCTGCCATGTCTGGTGGAAAATGTGAATTAAAATATTAGTACAATTCTAGGCTAATTCACCAAGGGTTCAAACTCTTCTGAAGGTTTGGATCGGTTCATCTGGTAAAGAAACTATAACAGGTGTACATACTGGTTAAGAGCCTGGGCAACATGAGATGTGTTGTAGAGGACAGACAAATAAAGATCAGCTCTATTTCTTCAACTCAACCATCCATTTCTTATCTATCTGGCATAATAATTTCAGCTTATTTTTCTTTTAGTTTGTATATATTTAACTCAATCTGTTTTCTGAGATTTTAACTCTAGTCTTAACTGACTTCCTCCCCTCTCTTTTGTTTCCCTCTTTCTCATACTATTTGACACTTAAAATCTTTCCTATTTATTTCCCCCTCTCATTCTAATGGTCCCAGATTGACTGAAAGGATGAGAGGGGAGTCCCTGACTTGGACAAACACAAGTTTTTGGCAAGGACTAGGTAGTGCAAGCGACTTTCTGGGAGATGGATCATGTGAGACAGTTGGGGTCAGGTGGGTGTGTCTTTCTGTACCCCCTCCCAGACATCAAGTCCTGCAAGATTTGTGCACCACATGGTTAAGCTGCAGGACTCTCCTATGGTAACTGCTTTCAGTTTTAGCCAAGACACTATGGCTCACCCAACTCCCCACAATAAGGAGGAGTGATGGTTAAGCAGCAGCTGCCATAAACAGGCAAGTTGAATAGCCAGTGGTGGATGGATTTTGCATAGCATTATTATCTCCAGGGGACTCAGTGGATCACTGTGATACCATCGCACTTGACTGGCTGAGATGTTGATACCAAAAAGCTGGGGCACCAGTGTCAAGGACATCCCACCAGTCTCAGGGATCGTTCTTACCCTTGAGTTAAATGGGTAAGCTGGCAGACCTATTAAAACAATTTTTCCCTTTTCAATGCCTTTCAGACCTGGCTGGCTTAGTGAGTGAATTATTATACACACGGTCTGATTCTGAGAGCCTTCTCCTCTGTTTCTACAAGGCACCGAATCCAAACAGAATAAGAAATATTCACTATGGTACTTTGTGTTGTGCGATATCACTGAACCAGGCCAATTGCCTTACAGTGGGCTGGGATGCAAGAGCTAATGCTATTCTTTGCCCAAGATAGGCTCACTTCTCCCCCTTCCCTTGTTAAATAGGATAGCTAATATAGCTTCTTTAGACACCAAACAAATGATAGTTATTTAGAAAAAAATCTCATAACTAAACACCATCCAACTAATGTGCTAAATCATACCAGTCATATTATTTCCCAGTTGGGGTAGTAGTAGGTGGCTCCTAATGACTTCTCCTTCCTTGGGCCCAGCCCCAGATACACAGAGGGATGTTGGTACTATGATAAAAGTGGTTGCAGGGCCCTAGCTATATATAATTTCCTGTAAGTCATCTTGGTCAAGGCTATCTTCAATGCTCCATTCTATCCCTCAGTCTAGAGGGCTGCCTCTGAGTTAGGCCACACCTCATGATCTGCCCTGCCCTTTACTCTGTGGGTAGCAAAACATGTTCCTGGATTGGAGGCTGTAGCTGAGTTAGCTTAGGTAGAGGATGCAGTGGCTCTGATGGTGGCTCCTCTGTGATTTGTCCAAGAATGCAAGCTCAAATTCAGGTTCAATAGAGTCTATTCAGTTACTGCTTCTCTAGGTTTTTTTTGCCTTTGGAATGTTCCAGGACATTTTTTCAGGAGGAGGTTTTTTTTGCCTTTGGAATGTTCCAGGACATTTTTTCAGGAGGAGCCCAGCTCTCACATCCTGACAGTTGGCTCCAGCAGCAACCAGATACTCCAAAGTTCTGGGCTCCTGCCAACCTCTGTCTCATCGCAGGTGCATGGTGCTCTGACGCACCCAGGGTGCCTCGGCCAAAGCATCCACCCGTGGCATGTTGATTGAGTTACTTAGTTGGTAAACTTGTTTTTTTCTGCCCCTCACTTGCTGTTGCCCTAAACTTATAGGTCTTTTAATTGCCCGTGGCACAGAGCTCCCTCATTGTGTGGAATGGCCATACCCTTTCCGTAGGCAGGATGTCGATGACAAAGGGTGGAAGGTAGTGCCTGTCCACTGTGGCTCATTCCCTGTTAGAAGGTAGGTAGTTCTGTGCTGCACGTTGTTACTTTTGATTCAAAGGTTAAGTCCCTGGAGGATGCCCCTGTTTGTCTGGCAGCTGAAAGTGGGGCTCAGGATCAGGGATGTTTTTGTACAATTAACTCACATAATTTTTTCCCCATTTAATAGTCAAAGACTGCTGGGCTGTATTGCTATGTGAGACCAGTGGTTCCAATTTACAAAACAACCCAGGAACCCCTGGTGACTTTTTCCACTGGTATCTGGTAGTAAGCCAGCAATTGTCTCTCAAAAGCAGTATACTTCTCAACTGCTGGAAGCATTGCCTTAGTCCAACATCCTAAATACTTTTGCTATATTTTTTCTTCTAGGATCTGCTGTCTCACCCCTTCTCCCAAACTGTCTTGGTGGGAGAGACAGAGACCTCAAATCTCATCTTTCTTTCTGATTTATAGGGCCCAAGGGGTAGAGTTGACCAGACTGTTGGCCTGTAACCTGGCCAGGGCCAATCATGGAGGCTCCCCTTGTTGCAGAAGATCCCAGAAAAACCAAGCGATGCTTTGAAGAAGTGGAGAGACACTGTTTTAATTACACTGGTGGACTCCGGGAAATAATTTCCAAATCAGAGTACCGAAACATGCAGGGGCCTTCATTTTATATCTCCCTGTGGTCTTTGCCCTGCAAATATTGATTATGCTTCCGGCCCTTTTCGCAGGCTTTGCAAGAGGCCCTCAGGTGTTGGGGGTCTCTAGGCCATATCTGATGGCCTGGCTTGGTGCCAGTGATAACAACCCTCCCGGGCAGTGCACTGTTCACAGGTTTATGGCCTCTGTAACAGATTCTGCTAAGACCAGTTTCTGGGAAGGAGGTAATGACTTAATTATAGGTTAGCTTGCTGGCATGGATTCCAATTGCTAGCCCCCCAAATATCAGGATTACATTTGAATTAGCCCTTTTTACCCTCCTCACCCTGAATCCATTCAAAGTATGTGGCCTTTTGGATAACCCAAGATATGGAGTGTATAAGAACTCCAAGGGGGAGCATACATTGACTCTAAAACCCAAACACACCCATGAGCTTCTATGGGATGTAATACACGTTTCACTACCTGTCACAGGGTCACGTACTGTTACCCCAGGAAAGCCCTGAAGGCACATGCTCATTTCTCCACCCCACCTGGCCCTGCCCCCAGGAATGATGTTAAGAACTGCAGTGTCCCCCAGCCTGCGTGGCTCAGTGGTTAAGTGTCGACCTATGAACCGGAGATCACAGTTCGATTCCCGGTCAGGACACATGCCTGGGTTGCAGGCTTGATCCCCAGTGTGGAGCGTGCAGGAGCCGATCAATGATTTTCTCTCATTATTGATGTTTCTATCTATCTCTCCCTCCCTCTTCTTTCCTCTCTGAAATCAATAAAAATATATTAAAAAAAAGAACTGTAGTGTCTCTGCCTCTGTTCATTATGATACCATCCAAGGCACTGGAACCTTATCTGTCCCTTTTCCTTTTCCCTCCTCTCACTTAAGTCAAGGGAGCAGCCAACTGTTCTTGAACCAGGCAGAGACAGAGACAGATATGTAATATGCAGGCAGGTCCAGCCCTATGAAAGGTGCAATGGGATATATATATATATATATATATTGATTTTAGAGGGAGAGGGCGAGAGAGATAGAAACGTCAATGATGAGGGAGAATCATTGATTGGCTGCCTCCTGCATGCCCCCCACTGGGGATTAGCTTGAAACAGGAATAGAACTGGGACCTCCTGGGTCATAGGTTGATGCTCAACCACTGAGCCACGCTGGCCCAGTTGGATTTTTTTTTAAAAAATATATTTTATTGATTTTTTTACAGAGAGGAAGGGAGAGGGATAGAGAGTTAGGAACATCTATGAGAGAGAAACATCGATCAGCTGCCTCCTGCACGCCCCCTACTGGAGATGTGCCAGCAACCCAGGTACATGCCTTTGACCGGAATCGAACCTGGGACCCTTCAGTCCGCAGGCCGACGCTCTATCCGGTCAGGGCGGATTTTTTTTTAAAATAAAGCCAATCCTTCCTCATAGTATGCTATGTTCTGGAAAGGGGATGGGCCAGTGTATAAAAGGAACCCTTGACAAGCATTTTTTTCCCCCTGGAATGTCCATGTAACCCAGTGGAAACATTCTGGGGGGCTTCTGAGAAATAAATGTCTTAAATTTTAAGAGGGTCTCTTCTTTTCTCTTGATCTTGTGCAGAGATATGAGGCTTGGAACTGCTGCAGTCACCTTGCTCCCAGCCTGGGAATAAACTGACACCTGTAGGGGACACAGTGTAAAGAACCAGATTTGGGGCTGTGGCTGATCCACATTCAATCATCACCCCACAATGGTCTTTTCAATTATCTTTGGATTGGATTTCCTGTTTCTAAGAGCTGTTTTAATCGGGTTGTCTGTTCCCTCAGTTTGGAAGCATTTTAACTGGCACATCCTGACGGGTGTCTCTGGGCAGATACAGTCCCACTGGAAGAGATGGTGATTCCCATCTGGCCCCTGAGGGAGTCCATTTCTCTTGTGTTAAGCAGAGGGGTCAGGCTCCATGACCTTGTATTTGTAGAAGTCGGTCATCAACGGGACATCACCAGGTTTCTGGCAATAGTTGCCCATCCTCTGCCGTACTTCTGTGTAAGTCAGACCTCGGGGCCTTCCAGACTCACTTACCATCCTGAATGACACAGTTTCTCTCACGGTTGGTATCAAGTGGCCTCACAGATTGGCTGAGCAGAGAGATCACCAGTATCAGCAGATTGCTTGGATTTCTAAGCCTACCTTTGGTTTACCAAGGATTGCTAAAGACAAGGCATGGGATTTTCCAAACTGAACATTACAAATTCATGGCCTACATCTGTGCTCACTCTCTTCCCCTCTACAGCAGCAATTTCAAATCTCCTTCACTTGCAGCAAATATTCTCACCTATTTCCAGAAAAAGTTAAAAAACGACTTCAGGCAGCAGCCACAACCTACCTCCACGAAAACAAAGATACCTGCACTTACTCTAGTCCTCATAAGGACTTGAAAGGAAATGGCGTCCTGCCTGCCCTCCCGGCTTGGGGTGCAGCAACTGGGCCCCTGGGCTTTCCCCAGGAAGCCCAACTAAAGGGAGGGGAGAGAAATAGAAGCAAACAGGGTAATGCTACCCAACAGTAAGAGCTAGAGAAGCAGGAAATGGGCCCTGCAGCTAAACCCTGGCGAGGACTATTGGCAACAAACCAGAGGATGCCCCGCCCGCCCACAGTTCCCATTGCGCAGCCTGCCCAGCCACGAAGCGAGGCCTCGGGCCCAGACAGGCTTAGGTCCGTAGTGGAACATTGGGAACACCCAAGAGCCTCCCCAAGGCTGCCAGTCTGGGCGCGCAAACACGACCCCCAGAGGCATTAGAGGCCGGAGGCGGGCTGCTGAGCAGGCCCCTCTGGTATCCCTGGGCTGCTAACATAAACACTGTAGTTTCTCTGCCCACCTGATGTGGACAACAACATTTTCCATGGCTCGCCCTTTCTGGTGGAGAGTATGTTCCCGAAAGAGGCACACCAGGGAATTGGGGCCGAGAAGTCAAACTCAGAGTGAGTTTGCGGGATGATGTGGGGTTGAGACTGGGCCAACCTGCTGCCCCGCGGGTCCCCGGGGCGGGGCAGCAGAAGGGGGAACGCTTCCTCGGGACCCCGCCGCCCGCCGGCCGACATCCCGCCCCTCGCCCTCCCTCCTGCCGCCCAGAAGGCCAACTCCGCCTGCCTGAGTCACGGCTGGAGCTGGGGAGGAGCCGGGGAAAGGCGGCCCCAGCCCAGAGCTCAGTCGGCTGTCGCAGGGAGAGCAGGCCGGGGATCATGGGGGAGAGCGCGCTGGAACCGGGGTCGGCGCCCCGAGCGCCGGCGGAGGGCCCGGTGCACGCCGTGACCGTGGTGACCCTGCTGGAGAAGCTGGCCACCATGCTGGAGGCGCTGCGGGAGCGGCAGGGGGGCCTGGCACAGAGGCAGGGCGGCCTGGCCGGCTCGGTGAGCCGCATCCAGAGCGGCTTGGGCGCGCTGAGCCGCAGCCACGACACCACCAGCAACAAGCTGGCGCAGCTGCTGGCCAAGGCGGAGCGCGTGGGCTCGCACGCCGATGCCGCCCAGGAGCGCGCCGTGCACCGGGCCGCCCAGGTGCAGCGGCTGGAGGCCAACCACGGGCTGCTGGTGGCGCGCGGGAAGCTCCACGTCCTGCTCTTCAAGGTCAGTGACCTCGGGCGTCCCCCAATCCGGGGCCTTTTCCCCGCCTCCGGGCCACCATCTCGGGGGCTCCCCGCTCCCATCCGCCCACCACACCCACATTCCTGGCCCTGCCGGGGGGAACAGACTTCCAGAGCCGCACCCGCTCCCCACACCCGGCCCCTCCCCCCTCCGCCACGCCTGACCCGGCCTGGCCAATCACAACCCGGCCAGCTCTAGTCAGGACACGTCCATGGAATTTGCTCCAAGTCTCACCCCATCCCTGAACGAAAATAACGGTGGTGGAAGTGCATCCCGCAACAGCGCATCGCTCCTCCTCCAGTTCTTGCCCCTGCGGCCACCCTCCTCCTCTCGCGCCCCTAAGCGGGTCCCACCTATTGAACAAACTTCTGCAGTTCGCCCCGCCCCCTGCTTTCCCACGCCTGCCTTTTCTTTCCCACTCGGGTAGCGGGGGCTGAGGGTGGGGCGGGCTCCCCTGCTGTAATGGAGGAGTGAGGCGCAGGCTGGTGCGGGGCAGGGGGCTGCCGGGGTCAGTGCTGTGTCCATCACCTGCAGGAGGAGGCTGAAATCCCAGCCAGAGCCTTCCAGAAGGCGCCGGAGCCCTTAGGCCCGCTGGAGCAGTCTGAGCCCGGCCCAGAGCAGCTGGAGGCTGAAGTTGGGGAGAGCTCGGATGAGGAGCCCGTGGAGTCCAGGGCGCGGCGGCTGCGGCGCACGGGGTTAGAGAAGGTACAGAGCCTGCGAAGGGCCCTTTCCGGCAGAAAAGGCCCTGCAGCGCCCACGCCTGTCAAACCTCCCCGCCTCGGGCCTGGCGGGAGCGCTAATGGCCAACCCGAAGAAGCCCTGCCTGCGCTGGAGTCCAAGCTGGAGCCAGAACCTCCTCAGGACACCGAGCAAGATCCCGGGAGACCTGGGGCTGCCCAGCTGGCCGTGCTCCAGATAGAGAGTGCGGCCTGATGGCTGGTGCGCCTGCCTCCCCTGTGCCTATGCTTAGTCCCAAAATAAATCTTCCTCTCGGAAGGCAGCATTCACGCCCAAATAAGGAGCGGATCCTGCATCCACAGCCCAGCTTTGGTCCTCCCTCCCGGGATCCTTCAGCCCAGCACCCTGGGTCCTGGGAGCAGCCACTTACACCTGCTTGTACTCACCATCAATAAAAGCAATGCTACCTAATCCAGACTCCATGGGAAGGGGTAGGGGGCCGGCGGGGGGGGGGGGGGGGGCCCGGGGGGGGGGGGGCAAGGAATAAGACAAACGTGGGAACCAGGAATGTGGCTTCCGTTTCAGATCGTTGTATGATTTCTCTAGTTTCCACGGAATCTGAGGCTCTACTCCAGGGGCACATGCAAATATCCTGCTGGCCGCTTGCTCCTTAGGTGCTTTCCTCATGGGGACACATCCTGTACCGTCCCTCGCTGTAGGTTCTCAATACATGCCAACTTGTGGTTTTCCTCGTAGTCTCTTCTTCCTCTACCACCTCCTGAGAGTTGGGTTTCCCAGGATTCTGTTCTCAGCCCTCTTCTCATTCTGGGTACTCCTCAGTTAACATTCACTTCTACCAGCCACATGCCCCCCAGACCACGGCCTTGAGCTGAAAAGTGCTGCAAATTCAATGTGTTCAACCTATCTTCTGTGTAAGTAAGCCCAATTTCAGTTCTGCAGCTATTTATTGGACACTTCCTATCTATTGTTCAAAATTGCTCCTCCTCTTGTGTTTTCTTACTAATGAATGGCGCCATCATCCACGCGGAAAACTGGCAGTCCTCTGACAAGTCCCTCTCACACTCCTCTACCAATGGAAACAGTCATCCTATTGCTTTGACCTCTGTAATCTGTCCACTTTTCTTTTTAAAAAAAATATACCTTTATTGCTTTCAGAGAGGAAGGGAGAGGGAGAGAGAGAGATAGAAACATCAATAATGAGAGAGAATCATTGATCGGCTGTCTCCTGCACGCCCCATACTGGGGATCGAACCTGTAACCATGCATGTGCCCTGACTAGGTATCGAACCATGACCTCCTGGTTCATACTCAACCACTGAGTCACGCTGGTCGGGCTGTCCACTTTTCTTAATACGCATGGCCACTGTTCCATCTCAGGCCTTCCCTTTCACCTGACATTCACATTATGTGAACTGCCAATCTGATCCCATCACCCTCCTGATTCAGACCCTTCAATGGCTCCCCATCTCCCTAGAATAAAGTCCAAGCTCTTTAACATTACCTTCAGTATCTTCATATAACCTTTTTGTAGCCTCACCTCTTGCTACTTCCCTTAATTCTACTAAATTGCACTAAGCAATGTATTCTAACTCTCCTCTCTACTGTCCTGCAAAACTCAGCAAGCTACCCCTGTTTCAGGGCCAGGGGCTTCTCTTCCTTGCTCCCAGCACCACCTGCACACCTCAGTGCTACCTGCACTAATCCTGATTATTGGCAATTTCTCTCCCAATCCCACACCTCTAGACTGTGGTTCCTTTGCAGTAGGGACCGTTTTATTCATTTCTGTATTTCTCACACCAAATACTATGCTTAGCACCCAGTAGGGCCTCATAAAGCAAGAACATCTCACAGAAGTGAGAAGCAGGAGGGATTGGCTAGGGATGAGAGCACGGTCATCCACTCATGCATTCAGTCCTTGCCTATGAAAATGTTTTCTAGTACCTACCTGTGTTCCAGGCTCTATGCTAGGACTTGTGAACACCGAGATGACAACGCTTTCTGAGTCTGTCAAGGACCTCAGAGTTTAGGGAAATACAAACATAATTACTAGAGGCCCGGTGCACGAATTCATGCACCAGTGGGGTCCCTCTGCTTGGCCTGCGGGATCAGGCTGAAACCAGCTCTCCAACATCCTCCGAGGGGTCCCGGATTGCAAGAGGGTGCAGGCCAGGCTGAGGGACTCCACTGGTGCACGACTGGGGGCAGGGAGGGATGTGGGAGGTTGGCCAGCCAGGGAAGGGACCGTGGAGGAACTCAGGGCGTGTCCGGCCCATCTCGCTCAGTCCCAATCAGCGGGAACCCCAGCAGCACCCCCAGCAGCCAGCTCAACCTACCAAGTCCGGAGGCGCCTTCCCCCCTGGGGGGCCGGGGCATTTCATAG
>NW_005871743.1:28673-31123 GCF_000147115.1 Myotis lucifugus | reverse complement strand
GAAGGAAGAAAAAGTGGAGGATGTTTAAGGAAGTGCTCTTGGAAAAAGGTAAATAGTGGGATGGATGGAAAACAGGAGTGGCGAGGGGCCGTAGAGCTCAGTGGTTAATAATAGTTTCTCAGTTCCTTCATCTATAAAATGGGATAATCGTAACCCCTACTGGACTGATGTGAGCATTACAGGACATAAGTGCCTAGCACAGTGCCTAGAATGCAGTTAATTTTAGCTGTATAATTCATTCATCGGCTCATTCCACAAATATTTACTGAATTCCGAGTGTCTGCCAGGCACTATTTTAAGAGCTAGGGATACAGTGGCATGTAAGAAAGACAGGATCCCTGCCTTTGTGGGCCTAGTAGGGGGAGACAGGCAATACACAAGTAAATGTCCAAGCCAGATAAAAACGAGTAAACATATGAACTAGAGGGACCTTCTGGATATGGGATCTGAAGAAAACAGGAAGGATACACACAGATAATGATCAGGAGAAAGAGGGCTTCCCATGAGAACACTGGGGATTTAAAATCGCACCCTCTCCCCATCTCTCACTTTGGATGTCTCTGCTGCTATTGCTTCTTATGACCACATGATGCCACTGTTGGGGAACCAGTGTCCTGGCTGATGCCTAGTCTACCAACCCTGAGGCCTGCCTGTCCGGTTCTGTGTCCTGAACCAGAGGTCCTTCCATGGAGGGCAGTTCTGTAGTAGCTCTGGTCCCTCTGGAGAAACTCAGGGCTCCTGCAGGCTTCCAAGTCTAGGTCAGAGACTGTACCAGCCTCCCAGCAGCCACTGCTTTCAGGTCCTGCCATCACAGAAGGGCTTGTCTGGGCAGGCTCGCTTCTCCATCCTCAAGGAAAAAATAAATTCTTGTTCTTTTTCGAAATCCTTGGAAATCCAGCCCATTACCTGCTTTCGACCCACATGCAAAATTAATGTGCTGCACATTTCTCACATAAAATGTCTTGATAGCTCACTGGAAATCACACAAAGGACCAGAGACTCTGACCGCTGGGAACCTAAAGGCTTGGCTAACTTAGGTGGGAGGGATATACTTTTCTTTCTTTTTTTAAAATCCTCATCTGAGGACATGCTTAGAGAGAGGAAGGGAGAGAGAGAGAGAGAGAGAGAGAGAGAGAGAGAGAGAGAGAGAAAGAGAGAGAGAGAAAGAGAGAAATCGATGTGAGAGAGAAACATGATCCCCTGCCCTCCATGCATGCCCTGAACCAGCAACCTTTCAGTCTCTAGGGCAGTGATGGCGAACCTATGACACGCGTGTCAGAGATGACACGGGAACTCATTTTTTTGGTTGATTTTTCTTTGTTAAATGGCATTTAAATATATAAAATAAATATCAAAAATATAAATCTTTGTTCTACTATGGTTGCAAATATCAAAAAATTTCTATATGTGACACAGCACCAGAGATAAGTTAGGGTTTTTCAAAATGCTGACACGCCGAGCTCAAGAGGTTCGCCATCACTGGCCTAGGGCAACAATCAACCAACTGAGCCACTCTGGCCAAACAGGATGATACTTCTACAGCAACAAATAATAAAAATCACATTGAAAATATAACTTCTTAATAGTTGTCTTTGTGTTATGGGTTGGCTCAACGAGATAGACCACCGACTCAGAATTTAAATTTGAAAGCCTTTTATTAAGCTGGCCAGCCGACCACAGCCCGTACCTTCCCCCTCTGGGAAGCCTCGCGGCATGTGGCAAAGAGCAAGTGTGCATTATGATTTTTATAGCAAAACAGTGTTACCTTAGAAGTTCACAGAAAGTTCATAAGCACAAAGGGGGGGTAAACAGAGTCACACCTGACTGGTCTAAGACAATCTAGCAATTTTTCTTCCATGGTTCCTAACCCTGCAACCCCTCTCCATACGTCAGTCCCTCCTCCCAGCACATACACAATCCTTCTTCATATCCTGGCAACACAATTCTTCCTCCTACATCCCCCTTCCTCCGAGCACATTCAATTTCTCATGTCTTATTTCCTCCCCTTAGCACATTCTGTAACATTCTGTAACCCTTCCATGCCACAGTCCCTCACCCTAGCACATTTGTTACATTGCACTCTCTATCATTACTGCTATGGTTATTATTAGTATGATTATAAACTAGAGGGAGTGGAGATACTGATGTTACAGAATTTACCAGTCGACCGAAAAGTACGCAGGAGTACCGGAGATACAGGAAAAACCCTTTTTATTTATTTTCAGATGCTCCACATGTACTAGTACAGTGACTCAGGGAAGACTGTTTCCCTCCAAATCCTGAGCAAACCAATATGGAGGAAGCTCTCCCTTTATACCACTTTGGTTTCTTTGTCCCCCAAATATGGATGGGACTTCCGGACCTTTTGCAGTTTTGCAAAAAGCCCCGTGTGTTGGGATAGGGGCCGTGAGACCACACCTAAAGGCCTGGCCTGGTACCAGCGCTGATAA
>NW_005871743.1:23738-24923 GCF_000147115.1 Myotis lucifugus | reverse complement strand
CATGATGGGATGAAAAACATAGTCATCTGAGTATCCAGTTGACATACTAAATCAAACTGCGACTAATCTTTTCTCAAACATCAAGATTCTCTTTTGCATTCACTTTAGAAAGGGTTACAACCAAAGACCTGAACTTTCACCCCCATCAACCCCCATCCCTACAGCCAAAGAGTCTCCAAGTCCTGCAAATTCTTTATTCATAACTCTTGTGAAATTTTCTCTCAAACCCATTCTAATAAATTCAGGGCCACTGTGAAGACTTTCGAGGAAACCTCACATACTGGAAGGAACGGCCAAGAAACAGAGAGAAGTTGAGTTTGCACTTTTCTCCTGGGCAAAATAAAGCTAAATGAATGGAAACATGTAAAATGCTCAGAATTGTGCCAGGCCTGTGAGATCTTAACGTTTGTTTTGTTATGATCACTTGATCCCTATATTCAGTCTGGCAGGAAACCAGCTCTTACCAGAGACATTTTCATTTATGTGAGCTGATATACTTTTTACTTAACCTCAGTTATCTTTTTTTATGCATGTGATTTTCCCTCACAACTGAAGAGATTCCTAATAGACATGGCCCCCTTGGCACTGGAACCAACATGGAGGAAAAGGGAAGCATCTTGCTTATCTTTGTATCCCCAGCTCCTAGCACAGTGCCTGGCACAGAGTAGGGGTTCACTGCATATTTAGAGAATAAGTGAATTTATCCTGGTGTGGTGCTAGGGACACAAAGATGAACAAGCACCTGCCCTCACGGTGCTGGCTTACAGCTGAGCCCTGTTGTTCATTCTTCTTTGGAGCTCTGTTTCCTGCTCTCAGGGCTCACAAAGGCATAGTAGAGGTGGTTCCTGGGACCCATAATCCTCTCTGGGCCCAAGACATTGTTTTATTTTTTCATTAAAAATTTTTTTTTCATTGATTTCAGAGAGGAAGGGAGTGGGAGAGAGAGATAGAAACATCAGTGATGAGAGAGAATCATCCTGTATGCTCCGCACTGGGGATTGAGACCGAAATCCGGCATATGCCCTGACCGGAAATCAAACAAAGACCTCTTGGTTCATAGGTTGATGCTCAATTACTGAACCACACCAGTTGGGCTTAAATTTTTTTTAAATCGGATTAAAAAGTAAAATTTTAGGTAAAAGAAGTGTTTTAACTTTATTTATATATTCATTTTTATATTAACAA
>NW_005871743.1:0-17300 GCF_000147115.1 Myotis lucifugus | reverse complement strand
ATGCTGCTGTCTATCCTCACAGCTTTGCATGTGTTTTAACTAGAAAAAAAACAACTGCCTATGTTACACCCCTTCATTGCTATTCATCTTCCATCCAAAGATTGTGCTATTTGACCCACAGTTAGGTGCTATCTAACATGCTGTGCCTGCCAAAAAGGGAAGGGTCTTGTCAGGTACTACTTCTTGGATGGTTGTGCCATGATCAGAGGGACGAGGTTGTCTTGGAGTTCAACAGTCATTCTCCCCCCACTTCTCTATGGCTGCAGGAGACCACAACCTTGTAAACACCTTTAGGCAACAACAAATGCAACTCCAATGCCATTTTGATGAGGATACCTGGGAAACCCAATAGCAAGATGTTTTCATGATATATCCTACTGTTTTCTAATCTTGATTGCATATCCTATGAGAAAAAAAGTTGGACCTTCAACCTGAATATATGTATATTTATAAATTACATGCATGTCTACTATACTCACACATTGAACACATACAAAAACAGAAGGCTGTCCTGACCTCCAAGATGTGTGCATCCAGCTGTAGAGATGGCTAATATAGCCAATGTCAATTCATAGATGATGATACGGTAATGGCTTGCTGGGAGAATGCAGAGATGCTGGCATAGCTCAGACCACCTGCATCTTCACACATTACCAGAGGATGTGCTCTCTTGAGTCTCTATGACTTACTTGACCATGTGTGGTCCTCCTCGAAGAAAATATGACTTCCTTCTACCTATTGTCTAGACACCAGCATGAAGCTTCCTATGGCTTTAATTTAAATATGCATATATAACCTCACATGGCAATGCTTGAGCACTATCTCACTCTTCTCTGTGAGAGAATATGAGGGTCTTAATGTGTATTTCCCCCTGAATTATGCTTTTGGGGTATAGACAGCCTTTTAAGAGCAGCCAAATGACTAGGACAATGTCTGTTAAGAAGTCCCAGGCCAACTCAAACAGAACAGGAAAATCAAGAGGCTTCTGAATGAGGCTGCTATCATAAAGCTTCTAGAAAGTTCCTGTGCTAGGTTGCTTGAAAGGTCACCAAACTGGGCTGCCTCAAAAGTGTCTTTGACACTGTTGTCTGAAAATAGCTAGGCCGTGTGTGGCTGATGTAAAAACCCAAGGTTCATGCAGACCAGCCATTAAAGGATGGTTTAGTTTTATGCAGGCATTAAAATAAAATTTTCAAAAGTAGGTAAAATCATGAGTCATATGCAGATATAACAACTTTATGTTAAAAATTTTATTTAATTCATGAGGAAACTAGTGAAGTGTTACAACTAGGTCAAAGGAGATTCCTAAGAACAGACACAGGTATAGGTCAGGAATATTGTAATTAATGTGCAAATAGAGCCAAAATTCTTTTGTTTTTGGTTGTTTCCCCCTGAACAGAATTTGTTTGCATGTCTATGGGCAGGAATTATTTAGCAATGCTCTTAGTTACCTACAACTTACAGAATCAGACAACCCAGGTGTGCTTTAGAGTGACAGCACATAATTTTCCATTTAAGAACAATTTTTCCCCTTTTCTGTCAGCATTAGAAATAGAAAAATAATCAGTTTCCCCACTTCTGGTAAAAAAGAATCTAAAAAATGAGCCTTGGCTGGTGTGGCTCGGTTGGGCATCATCCTGTGTCCTGTGCACTGAAAGGTTGCTGGTTCAATTCCCGGTCAGGGCACATGCCCAGGCTGTAGGCTCAGCAGTTTCCATTCACACTGATGTTTCGCTCTCCCTCTCCCTTCCTTTTTCTCTCAAAATCAATTTTCAAAATTGTAAAAATATCAAAAATAATTCATATTTTATTAATAATGTGTATTTTATTTTTAAAAAATATTGTGGAGACGTTGGTTAATAAAATTATATAGGTTTCAAGTGTACAATTCTACAATACATCTAATTAGTACTTATGTGTAATGGTCTACGCTGGATGATATGAGCATTGTAAATGTGAGCCAAGTTTGATTCCTGACCTCCAGAAGCTTTTAATGTAGTAGGAGAGATGAGACATACATATATTGTAATGCGGTCGGCATGTCCAGAGGTGGACAGCCTTTAACATAGGCTGAAATGTGGAGAAAGGAATAACCATCCCCTGGGTGTGCAAATACTGCTTTATGTAAAAACTGAGTGCTGGTGGCGGATCTCAAACTTGAGCAGGCTTTTCAGACGTGCTTGGGATTTTTGGTTCCTGCTCTCATGTTCTGACCCTGTGTTCTCTCTCTCTCTCTCTCTCCCTTCCTGAGGTGTGGTCACAGTTCTCTTGGTCTCAGATTACAATGTCCCCTGAGAAGCTGAGCAGATGGCTGCAGCAGCAGTGGCGGGAGTGACCCCTGCATTCTACTCTTTGGCCAGTGACAAATCTGGCTACTACAGGGTGCCAGCAGCTGTGGTATGGCTTCACTGCGGTGTGGTCTGCATGCCCTGGTCCCCCATCCATGAAGATTTCTGGTGCCGTGGCAATATCACCTGTCCTTGCTTGATTGGTTGTTTTGGAAAAAGTCTTAGCAGTCCTGCAGTGGGAATTTGGTACTCCTTTTCTTCGTCTTCCTAGCCCTCTTCTTACTCATGGAATTCTTCATGGCTCAGATTCATAAACAGATCAAGGTCAAAGTCAGTGGAGTCAGTGGCAGCTGAAGTGGAGGAAGGCTCCATGGTGGGAATCCAGGAGTATGTTCCCTCTCCGAAGTCCATCTTGAACTTCCACCAGGAAGAGGTGCTTTTGCTTTTGTACCTCCTTTATTTCCTCCTGCCGGTTGGCACACAGTGCTTGTTTTTGGTTCTTATGTACCAACACCTGCCACTGGTGAGCCAAGCCATTATCCACTGCAGAACTGATAGCTCCCTGGACCCTACCTCTGCCTGATCTGGGGGACCATGGAGAAGCGCATGTCCATCTACACCCCCATCACCTTGTCCTTCATGACCATCCTCTTCTGCTCGGGTATCTTCATGCATTGTATCCATCACTACCTATTGAAGGGGCTTTCAGTGTTAAGTTTGGGCTTGAATGATATTTGGAAGTTCTTACTGAGAGTCTTTCCACCGTCACATTAGGAAGTTTGTGTTCCTCTAAATATTGTGCCTTGGGCAGGGCTTCCTCTTGCTAACCTTCTTTGCTTTCCTCCTTCATAAAATAAACATTTGTTGTTCTTGTTTTCTTTGTTTGTGTTGCCTTTGTTCTTGTTGTCTAACTGTGGGATAGATGGGATGCACTTGATAACATTGCATTGTTCTTTCACACATGCATTTAATTTGTTTCTCACCAGAAGCCTGTGACATTGAACTTGCTACTTCACTCTCCCAGTACCTTCAAATCAGCTAGAGTTTCCATTGTCTTGCAACAATGAGCTTTCAAGGTTCCACAAATTCTGCATGGGATTAGAAAAAAAGTTATTTTGGCCACCTGGGTTTGATTTTGTTTTACAAGATCCTGTTCAAAGTGGGATGGCTACATCAGCCACCTCTGGAACCAAGAAATGTGATATCCCTTTGTTGATAACAGCCCAGAAGCAAGCAGGCTATCTGGTCACTGATAAACTCTATGTCGTCTAGGTGAAGACCTGCTTGTAACTCCTCGATCTCAAAGTCAGGCAGGCAGAAAGAGCGAGCAGAAGTGCACAATGGCCAGGACTTCCAGCTGGGCCGCCTTCCTCCGGGTACTTCTCCTCCAGGCTGGCCAGGACTGGACTCCCGTGGGCGCCACAGCGCCTCAGCTCTTCATGCAGGGCTGTGGTTGGTTGTTCCTTCTGCTGATGCTGCTAGGCATGTGCACTGGCCGTCGACTCACACCAGAGTCACTGGGGCAGGTGCTGCTACCTCACCTCTTCTGCGGCTGTGGCCACTCCAAGTCCTGTACAATGTAATCATCTCACTGCCAGCGAAAGATTGAAGATGATTCTTGATCATGAAATGATTCTGGCCTCATTAGATTTGGCCTGAGTATTTACATAGGTGCAGCAAGAATGTTAATTTAGCATAAAAGCCTTCTTTAAGTTTGCTTTGCTAGAGGCTTCCATAGGAATCTCAGGATGGACTTCTAAAGTCTATTGCTCGCTGTCTTGAGGCTAAGAACCATGTCCAAGAAACTCTATCCACTGGATTTCATCTGCAATACCCCTGCAAGTTAGGTGACTTCCTCTTTTCTCAAAGTTCTCTACACATCTCTAGGCTCATGGCCTGCCATGGGAGTGACCTCTTTAAGGCTGGACCCTGGAAGCCAGGCACCAGGAGAGCTTTCTCAGCATTGTCTCCAGAAAGTCAACGTTAATTCCATAAAGGTGGCTGGTCAGGCACTGGTGACAGCTTCTCCAGGTTGGCAGAGAGCCTCCTCCCTTGCCTCTGTGGTCATGTCCACGTGGAGGGGGCTGGCAACGAGGTTGCTGCTGGCATGGGCAGCCTCTTCTCCTCAAGGCAGCTGCCTGGTGGTGGTGTATTTGGAACAGCTGGGAGGCAGGGGGTATGACTCCCCTCTCCCAACTTCCAGAGAGCCTCTTCACTTGCCCCTGGTTGTCTGAAACCTTTCCCAAAAGGGACAGGAGGAGCTCAGATCAGTAGTCCATAGTGCTGCTGGTTGGAAATTATTTGGTCAAGTCCCTTCCGGAGAGAATCTTTAGAAAGCTTCCAAAAATAATGCAGCAGGAATATGAAGCAGAACAGGGAGGACCTGTAACCACCACTTCAGTCTTCAAGACATAACAATTTTGAATTTGAGCCTCTTTCTACTACCATTCTGATTCCTGAATACAGGCCATCATATGATTGCTTTTATGTACTGTTGAAGAAATCTTTGCCAAATCCAAGGAAACCTTCCTGCCAAATCTGTGGAAGAAGCTTTACTTCACAGACAAGAACATTAGACCGTTGAGCTGAGTCTCAAAATTGAGTAATTAAAGCAGTACATTTAAAAAAAACATGTAAGCAGGAAGAAAATATTGCAAATACAATGGTAATTTGGAGCAGTGAAATGCTGCCCAATTGGGAAATAATACATAGCAGGAGGAAGGCTGGAGAATTGAGGTGCAGAGGTTGCCCTCTAGTGTTCATGAAGAAGTTTGGAGCCTTGCTGTAGGAAGAGAACTAAATATCACTCCTGAACTTTATGAAGTATTTCTCTCCAAAGGAAAGAAATGATGGAAAAGCTTCAGTAAAACACGGTCTCTTTAAACACATCATTCTTTAAATGCAGGAGGTGTATCTGTTGATGATACAGATGCCAGTTTGGAATTAAGCTGGACATGTCCGATGCATCTCCATCTCTCTACACCTTGCACAAGTATGACCCATATTATGATGCTTTACACAGCATCTTGGGGGCCATATTCATGTTACAGGCCTGATGTTAATTATATCCAAGGGATGTCCTTCAGTGAGGCAGGACACATTCTCAATTAGGAAGAGGTAGATGCCTTCATTGCATTTGGAAATCTCATGAATAAGTCATTCCAGCTGGCCTTTTTCTGTGTGGATTGCAGCAAGATGTTGAAATTTTTAGACTATTTGAGCATTCTCTGAGGACAATCTCTTCAAACTATTTCTTCACTCAAGTCTTATGGCCTTGCACCAGACATATACTTGATAGACTGGATCTTCACACAGTATCTCAAATATAACTACTTGATCTGGCCTGTCTGGTCTGGGATGTATTTTGCAGAGATGGGGAGGAATTTTTATTGAGAAGTAGGTTAGGAATTCCCAAAGTACATGAAGGCATTTCCCGGCAGATAGACTTTATTCATACAGGACAGTTTCTAACTGAATTGGCAGGGGAAAGCTGTTCAGCTGTATCACAGCCACTCAGAGGAGCACCAGTAAATGGACTTAGGTCTCTATGTTTATAGTGAAGGATATTTAAGAAGGAGACAAGAAAAACAGCACTGCTTTGAGTAGCTAATCTTCATAACAAACAAATTAATTGAAGTATAAAAAAGTATTTTTGATAACAGCATTTTTTTCCTGTGTAAGCAACATGGAGGAAAGTTGGAAAAATCACCCAAACTCAAGAGATGAAAACAGCCGATTTTGAATTTTGTGATTGAAATAAAAAATGAATAATATTGACATTATTATTTAAAAATATTTTGTAGGGACAACCATTTTACAAAGGAAAAAGTGCAAGTGGCTAGTTCATACTTCATAATTTGGTGTGAACAGCTGAATTCGGTAACATTTTAAAACAGTTTTTTTTTGAAAAAAAACAACAACAAAAAACAATGGCTGGTTGTACCCAATTATATAAGCATCATTCTTAAATATGACATTCCAGACAAGGCTTTAGTTGCACAAACAATTTTTCCACTTATATCTAGTAAAAAAGTAGGTTGATTCTTATTGAACCTATGTAAATATATTGCCATTTAAAAGTAAAAATATTTGATAAAAGTTTCTGAATTTGGGAGAGTGAGTTAGGCAGGGAGAATAAGATATCACTTAAAGGCTTCAGTTTCCAGGCTGCCTGTGGAGCATGTTTTCGAAGAAGAACAGAAAACCGTCCAAGCGGAGCTCCGACCGGGGTTCGCCCCGGCCCTCCACGCTCGCTCTCCGGCGGGGGCCTCGGCTGCTTGTCCCGACGCGGGCTTCGCGGCGGCGACTGGGACCCTGGCGGTGATCAACCTAGAAAAGGATGACAAAGTTCCTAAAAAGTTCCAGAATTCCCTGGTTCAACTCGGACTCGGCACTATGAAGTCTGCAAATATAATTATTGGCGGACGAGTGCTGCTTAACCAGTTTACATGGAAAACAAGAGTGACAAAAATGTGGATATTAATGAAGAACAATTGGCTGATTGTCTTCTGAGAAAACTAGATGGCAAGACTGTTTTACCAGGCAATTTTCTATACATTACATTCCATCTACGACCATGCATGTTGCAAGTGTTGCGAGTGAAAGGTGCAGATGGCATGATACTGAGAAGGCTTCAGAGTGACTCTGATACTGATGCTCAGGGAATGTCCTCAAAATGGTCCAGCCTAGAAGCCAGTACCCTCCATATGTCCTTACAGTTAGGCCAGTTGGATCTGGAAGAGCCTCGGGTCCCACCATCAAGCTGTACTCCCTGCAAACCAGAAGATGACAGAAAGATAAATAAAACTGGTGACAGTTTGTCAAATGTCACACAGAGTCCTGGTGGCAGCAGTGGGCTTGGGCCAGAGGAAGTTACAGCTCTTGAATGCAGCTTTGCGTCTGCCAGAGGAGGAAATGAGTACCTTATCAATGAAGAGAGATTCCTAAAGCCAGCCAATCTGGGAGCAAAGTGCAACACTGATACTTTCTACTTCATTTCTTCAACAACGAGAGTCAATTTTACAAATATTGGTACAAATTCAAAAGAGCAAGACAACCAGTTCAAAGTAACTTACGACATGATAGGAGGCTTAAATGGTCAGCTGAAAGCAATTAGAGAAATAATTGCACATCCTCTCAAGCAGCTTGAACCATCCAAGAGTTACAGAATTCCTCCCTCTAGAGGAGTGTTACTGTATGGCCCTCCAGGTACTGGAAAGACAATGATTGCCAGGGCTATTGCTAATGAAGTTGGGGCCTATGTCTCTGTAATAAATGGTCCTGAAATTATAAGCAAATTCTATGGGGAAACTGAAGCAAGGCTACGTCAGATATTTGCTGAAGCCACTCTGCGGCATCCATCAATTATTTTTATTGATGAGCTGGATGCACTTTGCCCAAAAAGAGAAGGGGCTCAGAATGAAGTGGAAAAAAGAGTTGTAGCTTCACTGCTAACACTGATGGATGGTATTGGTTCAGAAGGAAGTGAAGGACAGGTATTAGTTATTGGGGCCACAAATCGTCCTCATGCTTTGGATGCTGCACTCCGCCGACCTGGACGATTTGGTAAAGAGATTGAGACTGGAGTTCCTAATGCTCAGGACTGGCTAGATATACTTTGGAAACTGCTTCGAAAGGTACCGCATGTACTCCCAGAAGCCGAGCTGCTACAGTTAGCAAACAATGCACATGGATACGCTGGAGCAGACTTGAGAGCCTTGTGTAATGAATCAGGTCTCAATGCCTTCCGGAGAGTCCTGAAGAAACAGCCTAACGTCCCTGACAGCAAGGTGGCTGCGTCGGTGAAGATTACTCTGAATGATTTCTTGCAGGGAATGAATGACGTCAGGCCCAGTGCCACGAGGGAGGTTGCAGTTGATGTCCCAAGTGTATCCCGGTCAGATATAGGAAGACTGGAAAATATCAAACTGAAATTGAAACAGGCTGTGGAATGGCCCTTGAAACATCCGGAGTCTTTCACCCGAATGGGTATTCAGCCACCTAAAGGAGTTCTTCTGTATGGGCCACCTGGTTGCTCTAAAATGATGATTGCAAAGGCTTTGGCCAATGAAAGTGGACTGAATTTTCTAGCAATAAAGGGGCCTGAATTAATGAATAAATATGTTGGTGAATCTGAAATTGCTGTTAGAGAGATCTTCCGCAAAGCGAGAGCAGTGGCTCCTTCCATTATTTTCTTTGATGAACTGGATGCCTTAGCAGTTGAAAGGGGCAGTTCTTCAGGTGCTGGGAATGTAGCTGACCGTGTTTTGGCTCAGCCCCTTACGGAAATGGATGGGATTGAACAGTTAAAGGATGTGACTGTTTTGGCAGCTACTAACCACCCAGATAGGATAGACAAGGCTTTGATGTGTCCTGGAAGAATCGATAGAATCATCTATGTGCCTTTACCAGATGCAGCAACAAGGAAGGAAATATTTAACCTGCAGTTTCACTCGATGCCAATCAGTCAGGATGTTGATCTGAATGAACTCATCCTCCAAACGGACACATATTCTGGAGCGGAGGTCATTGCCGTCTGTGAAGAGGCCGCCCTTCTGGCGCTAGGAGAAGACATTGAAGCCAAATGCATCAGGAAAAAACATTTCACTCAAGCCTTGAGCACTGTGACACCCAGAATTCCCGAGTCACTGAGACGTTTCTATGAAGATTATCAAGAGAAGAATGGGCCTTAACCAGTTTGGCTCAGTGGATAGAGTGTCGGCCTGCGGACTGAAGGGTCCCAGGTTCGATTCCTGTCAAGGGCATATACCTTGGTTGTGGGCACATCCCCAGTAGGAGGTGTGCAGGAGGCAGCTGATCGATGTTTCTCTCCCATCGATGTTTCTAACTCTCTATCCCTCTCCCTTCCTCTCTGTAAAAAATCAATAAAATATATATATATTTTTAAAAAGATATCACTTAAAAATTTTCCATTTCAGTGCACAAAACAAGAATCTAATAAATTGTTGTTGGTTATAGATAACCTAATAAGAGAAAGGGCTTCCTTATATGTCCAGGAAATAGAAAATTAAAACATCATCAACAATATTTCAAATAGCCACAATCATCTCATGAGTTCATTCAGTCCTATGTAATCAATTCTTGTTCTGCTGGACCTCGGATTAGCAGAATCATGAACATGAACTCATTGGTGTCTTGACTCAAAAGTGTTTTGGAAATACTGACTCTGCCCACTGAAAGTTGTTTAAGCGACATCAGAAACCTGTACCAAGATCTAGTCTTCGAAGTGTCAATAGTTTGAAGGACCAGGTACAGTCTTTTTCCATGGGCTCTGAGACTATGCTTCTTTGTGAAGATGTGAATTCTGGCTTGTAGCTGAATGCAGAGCCTTCAAGGGAGCATTGCGTAATACGAAAACTATCTGTAGGTGCTAAAGACTTAAAATGACTGGTAGTAACTGAAGAGGGTTCATAACAAGAATGATACAACTGACAAGAAAAGTTGGTGGTTTCTGTGTAATGTAAAGGAAAGCTAATACAAATCAGTCAGTCTTTAGACACAATGTCAGTATGGATAATGATTAAGGATATTTTCAAAGATGGTGAATATTACATCTGGTTTATAATAATAAATGAACATACTTTTTACAGAGAAAAATTAAGATATATAAAATCCCTGTCATACTATATATATATATATATATATATATCTATAATCTATATAATAAAGAGCTAATATGCAAATGGTCATCACTCCCTCATGCCATCACATCATAACAGCTCAGACACTCAACACTGGGGAGAGAGGAATGGGGACCAGCCAGGCACAAATGAGCTTGCAAGAGAGGAATGGGGACCAGCCAGGCTGTGGCCCCAGGAGAGGAACAAGCCACCCGCCCTGCGGTCCTGGGTGCCAGTGCCTGTGGCTATGGCCTGGGAGAGGGACAAGACACCCACCCCGCAGTCCTGGGCATCTGCAGCTGGCCTGGGCAAAGCCGGCTCGGGTCCTGGGTGCCTGTGGCCAGCCAGAGGGAGGGAAGTCCGGGTCCCGGGTGCCTGTGACTGGCTGGAGGAGGGAATCCTGGGTCCCGGGTGCGGGGTGAGGCAGAGGTGTTTAGGGGCGATCAGGCCAGCAGGGGAGCAATTAGGGGCTATCAGGAAGTCAGGCAGAGGTGGTTAGGGGCGATCAGGCAGCCAGGCAGGTGAGCAGGTAGGAGCCAGTGGTTCCAGATTGCGAGAAGCAGTCGGACATCTCCGAGGGGTCCCGGATTGGAGAGGGTGCAGGCGGGCTGAGGGACACCCCCTCCCATGCACGAATTTCGTGCACCGGGCCTCTAGTCTACAATAATAAAAAGGTTATATGCTAGTTAGACCAAACATCCTTCCAGGCATCATTCTGGACGTCCTTCCGGATGAAGCCGGGGCTGGAGTGAAGCAGCCCGGGTCCCGGATGCCTCCCAGTGGCGACCAGAGTGAAGCCTGGGTCCCAGGTGCTGGAGGGAAGCTAGTGCCGGCAGCCGGGGGAAGGAAGGCCTACTCTTGTACAAATTTTCATGCTTCGGGCCTCTAATATATATATATATACTCAGAATATACCAAGAATGCATCAAGATCAAGTCAGTAGATTCTGAGTATTTCTTAAACATCTCTGTTTGAATTAAACTGTACAGGTAAGTTTGATGTTTAATTCAAAATGAAAACCACTGGCCTAAAAGATGTGAAATTCAAGTTAAAAAGTAAGATTCTACCTAAGTAAACATTTTACATAATAACAAACATTATGACTGGTAACATCCTATTACCTAACATCAGGCAAAGCACCGTCAGGACACCGGTAAATAGAAACACTGACAAATCTCCAGGGACTTCCCAGGAAACATTCAAGACGTAGAATATTGACATCAGTAATGTTTTACCCATACAATTTTAACCTGGGAAAGTCTGAGCACCTTTTGTGATTTGATGATTCTTTCCATGAAACACATTAATAGTAACATAACAAGTGAAATGAAATTATTTTTAACACCTCTCTTTTATAAGGTAAAGGAACAAATGTTTGTATTTCAGGGAGGCAAAAATGAAAAGTTGTCAGGAGACTTGAACACTTAAGATAAGGTCATGGGTTCCTAAGACACAGTAGTTGGCTCCATTTGAAAGTGACAATAGGACATCTAAAAATAAGCATGAACTGTAACATGATTGTAAAGAACCTTAGCTCTTTCATAAGTGAGACTCTTTTGTTTGCTTATTAAAAATAATCAAGAACATAATGAAGCTAACATAAAACATAGAAAATTATTCTGGTAAGAAAATTTTTTGCAATCGAGAACAAACTTTTCATATTATAGGTGAAGGCAAATAAACAGTAAACCAAGGAAACTAGGCCATCAAAAATTGAGCAAACTTTGTTAAGATTTTAACACATTTCATAGTTTTCCCTCTGGTTTTTTAAACCACGGCAAATAAAAGTAGAATGGTGGCTTGTCAGGGTCTGGGGTGAGGGTAGGGGGATGGAGCTATGGTTTATAAAAGTCAGCTCCCCTGGCTCTGAGAGCACTCTTTCCCTTTCCAGAGAAGACTGCATTCCCTGGGCTGAGCTGAAACACCAAAAATGCCTCCCCAGAGCAGAGTGGGACAGACCAGCACAGGGCAAAGCAGAGTGGGATGAAGCAGAGCAGAGCTGACCAGTGAGGAGCTGAGCAGAGCTGTCTAGCTAGAGAGGCCTGGCCCCAGGGCCACCTCATAGCTGTGCTGTTTTCACACCGGTGCTATATCACAGCTGAGCTGTTTTGCACTGAATAAAGTTTTCTTCTTCACCACACCCCAAATTGGGGATTCTTTTTTTTTTTTTAAATATATTTGATTGATTTTTTACAGAGAGGAAGGGAGAGAGACAGAGAGTTAGAAACATCGATGAGAGAGAAACATCAATCAGCTGCCTCCTGCACACCCCCCATCGGGGATGTGCCTGCAACCCAGGTACATGCCCTTGACCGGAATCAAACCTGGGACCTTTCAGTCCACAGGCTGACGCTCTATCCACTGAGCCAAACCGGTTTCGGCCAAATTGGGGATTCTTGTTGGCGGTTTGAATTGGCACCAATGACCATCGGTTCGCTGACAACATAAAACCCTGAGAACTGTTACTTTAGGAGAAAACATTTTTTTTTCTTCTTGAAAAACATAAGCATTTACACAATTGTATTTCTCTGTTGGTCCTTAATATAGCCCCAACCACTAATATAAATTATAACTTTTAACTAAAGCAACTTCTATTTCACAGGGAAAACTGGGGCATGGGAAAAGTAAAGGATAATTGTAAACTCTGCCATATACCAGCTTTTCAGTTTTTTAATAGATTAGCAGGGCTAATAAATACATATAACACCTTTTCATAGTCACACACACCTTCTAGCACAACTTATCAAAGTGGCAAAAGTGAACACTTTTTTTTTTATTAACAGACTCAAAGATATAGCCTTTCTGCAGTGTATAAATATAAAAATCAAAAACATAAAAGTGTGCTTAGTAATTAATGCTTCAGTATTCTATTTACTTAGAAATAACTTTGCTTAACTCAATTTTGATATCAGCTTAAGGTTTTAACTTATCTAAACCTCTTAGAAATTATCTGTAAGCCGACATACTACAAAATTAAATTACTGTTGAAATAAAGTTTTCAGAATAATGATTCATTAGTTAAACACAAATTTCCATTTTTCATATTCTTAAGCAGTAGGAGTAATGTTAACTTATTTAGTTAGTAAACCTATATACATTTAGAAAAAAACATATATACATAGAATATTGTTAAGAATTATACTTAACACAAGTAAATCAGAGAAAATACAGCTGTTTTTATCAAACCCCAAATATTAAACTAGTTTCATTTTCCAGAGATATGCTTAAATTTGTGAACCTGAATTCTAAAATGTTAATGGGTTTGTTTCTGTAAGAACATTTTATTAATGTAGCACATTTAAAGACGTAGAAGTTCAATTTTACTACTTCTTGGAATTTAGGAATAGTCATTTTATTTAAACACTTATTTATCTCTATCAGCCAATCAGAGAAGAACTCCTTTAGCATGAGACTTTATAATCAAATTAATACCCTATGGAGGTAGGAGGATGTTACACATTCACACAATGAAAGAGAAAGTTCTTTCTAAACTATAGACACATGGACACACAGAGACAGAGTTTGTAGTTTCAGTCCTAAAATTTCATTTCAGTCGTAGAATAACAGTAAATACAGAAACATCAAATCTCCCCAGTCCTGGTATGAAAGACTTGTTTTCCTTCCCAATGGGCACAGGATTCCTAATTGATTTGGGTTCAAAATAGACAATAGGACTAACAATCCAGATTCTCCTCTAGCTCCCATCCAACAGAGACTAGATTTCTATAGCCCATTTACAGAAGTCACCAAATGGTCAGTCCATACAACCAACTTCTCAGTCATGGCTGCCACTGATGAGTATTGGCTATAAATGAACCCAAATCCAAACCCAAACCCAAAACAAGACATAGTAGAGAGGAAAAAAGACACTAAGGGTACGAATGTACAGAGAAAAACCTTGTGAGAACAGAACAAGAAGACAGCCATCTGCAAGCCAAGGAGAGAGGCCACAGAAGAAAACAAGCTTGTCAACACCTTGATCTTAGATTTCTAGTCTCCAAAACTGTGAGAAAATAAAATTTTGTTGTTTAAGTCAAAGAAAAAATAAAGTAGAGAGAAAGATTAAAATTCAAAAAATAGCAAAGATGTTTTGTCACTTTGGATTCACCTCTGGGAGCCAAGAAGCAGTGAGCATCCAGCCAGTGTGGCTCAGTGGTTGAGCACTGACCTATGAACCAGGAGGTCACGTTTTGATTCCTGGCCAGGGCACATGCTCAGGTTGTGGGCTTGATCCCCAGTGTGGGGTGTGCAGGAGGCAGCTAATCAATGAATGATTCTCTCTCATCATTGATGTGGTGTTTTTTTTTTCCTCTCTCTCTCTCCCTCTTTTTCCCTGAAATCAATAAAAATATACTTTAAAAAAAAAAAGCAGCAATAAGCCAAGATGAGATGTGTCTAGGCTTAAGCAGCCTGTAGGAGGTGCACTCTCTGGTGACCAGGTTGACCAGGCTTTGTCAAATAAATCCATGGGCATCTTGGTGGAAGACCTCCAAAACTTTTAAAAGGCTATTTTCAAAAGGGGAAAAAAGCCTGATTCTCATACACATGTATTAACGATTTTATTTAACACATTAAAGAAGGAACTGATGAGTTGTTATACCAGTTCAAGAAGAATCCAAAGAACAGGCACCTTTATGGATCAGAAATATAGAAAGGCATGAGCAAATGGAGCCCAAACTTTTTTTGGGGGGGGGGTGAGGTGGGGTGGGAGCAGAGATGTTTTGCATTGCTTTATCTACAACTTGGGAGTTGTAAAATAGCTCCAATAGACTCAGCAGATAATGGGAAGGATGTACTATAAACAATGCAGAGGGTTACTGAAGCTCAATTTTCCCCCCTACATAAGGTGATATTGATGCCACTCCCTATGCTAGAAAGATATGGTCCTACTGGACCTGCCTGTAATTCAGTGCCTCCTAAGCCCCAACTAGGGTGGGGATTACTCTAGGATTATGTTTACAACCCTTCCCCAAGCCCAACCACCCCACAGCTTTCATCCAATCAGACCACCTAACATCCACAATATCACCAGCCAGACCATATACAATGGAAAAACAACCAAAAACCTTCAACCTTCTCCCATGTTTCTGAAATCCTGATGTGAAAAGCTCAAACCTAAAACACACACACACACACACACACACACACACACACACAACCCCCACACCAAACATTAAAAAAACAACAACTTGAATTTGTTTAAAATCTCCCTGATGTTAGTTTCCAATGTAAAAAGAAAATACCCACAAAGCTAAAAGCATTTGTCTCAAACTGCTTTCAACAAGGAAAATAGCAGGCTTCCCTACTTCTCTATAAAAATTCTTTTTGACTCAGTATCATGGTGACTTGCCAAGTCTCATTTCTAAATGGTTAAAAAAGAAAAAAAAAAGGAACTCTTACAAAAATATACTATGGCGACAGACTGTTCATAAGGAAAAAAAAGGCAGTCAGTCCCTCATAAATCTAAAATAGTGTTTAAAAGGGGAGAGATACTTTCTTCTCCTCTGAGGGTTTTAAAATGAAACTTCATGGGTGCACAGTGGAGCTAAAAAGCACAACATGATGTCAAAATGGGCTCTCTCTGTCTCGGATGCAGCTGAGGCCCAGAAGCAGAGAGAAAATAGTAGGAGGCAAGTCCCCTTCCTGCAAGGTGGATTCTGAGACCACCTGTGAGGACCAGCTGAATCAAGTTTTGTGACCCTGAGAGGAACTCTCAGTCCTCAATCCCATAAGGTTTGGGGTTGAAGAACTTGACAAGAGAGACTTTGGAAAAAATAGTGGAAGCATTGTGGCGTTTCCCCTCCTACCTCCTCTCCCTTAGGGAGGCTGAGCTCCTCCTCCCCTGAAATCTTTGGAGAAGGGGTTTTGAAAGATCAGTTGGAAACAGTCCTTTAAAACTGAGAGGCCTAAAGTGGGCATTTGACCCTTACCGGAGAAGATGAAAGGCAAAAGGCAGTGGCAGGAGTCGGTGGTGCATAAACCACTGAATGCAGAAGAGCATAGCATGTTCCTGGTGGACCAGATGGGGAGGGGAGAAAATGAGCATGAGGGTTGTTTTCCTAGGTGGGCTTCCTGCTAGACTAGAGGCTGGTGGGCAGAAGGGGTTTGGAATTAAATGCGGAATCCAGCAGAGATGTTGAAGCCTAATTTTTCAGTGGAGCCATCTCTCAGGGCCCCACAAAAGTGCCCCGGAACAGGAGGACTCAGTGAACACCCACCAAGACCTTGAAACAGCACCACCAGGTGCTACAGTTCCCCTAAAAAAGACCTTTCCTCCTCTAGTTCTTCTCTCCTCCCACCATTACTCTAAGCCCTGTAGGACCCTCACCGTAGAGGGAGGTAGAAGCTTTAGGTGGGAAAACAAGCCAGCTATGCCACACCCACCCCCTTTAGCCCCCACCTCACTCCCCTTACCCAGGCTTCCAGTCCAAATCAGCCTGAGCTAGGGAAAGAGAGAAAGGAGAAACTGCCTTAACCACAGTTCAGTTGTAACTATTACATGGCACTGGATATTTCAATGACTGAAATGAGACATTTATGACTAAACTTGACTGGGGGAGTTTTTAATTTTTCTGAGTGTCAGGAAAAGCTATAAAAACCCACCTGAGCCCAGACGGTGTAGTGCAGTGGTTGAGCAGCAACCTATGAACCAGGAGGTCATGATTGGATTCTGGGTCAGGGCACATGCTTGGGTTGCAGGCTTGATTCCAGTAGGGGGGATGCAGGAGGCAACCAATCAATGATTCTCATTATTGATGTTTCTATCTCTCTCCCCCTCATTTTCTTTCTGAAATCAATAATATATATATATGTATATACACACATACATATATCCTATCTAATAATAGAGAAACATGGTAATTAGCCGTACCTCCACTACCCTTCCCATTGGCTAATCAGGGCGATATGCAAATTAACTGCCAACCAAGATGGCGGCCGGCAGCCAGGCAGCTGAAGCGAACAGGAGGCTTCCTTGCTTCAGTGACGGAGGAAGCCAATGTTCCCCGCCTGCCTTGAGGGCCTCTGAGCTTTCAGTTTAAGAAACATTGTTACAAATATAGAAGCTAAACAAAACCCCAGAAACCTGCTTTCAGACAGCCGGGATCTCAGAGCTGGAGTGAGCAGGACCGCAACAGTGTTACAATTATAGAACCCAAACAAACCAGATACCTGCTTTCAGCAGCCGAGGCCTCAGAGCTAAAGCTGGCCCAGAATTAAAAAAAAAGAAAAAAAGGACAGGTTGGAAGCTTCAGTCACCCACCAGCCTGAAAACAGCCCTCAGCCCCTCACCCAGACTGGCCAGGCACCCCACTGGGGACCCCACCCTGAAGGGGGTGTGACCAGCTGCAAACAGCCATCATCCCCTCATCCA
>NW_005871742.1:301213-307703 GCF_000147115.1 Myotis lucifugus | reverse complement strand
ACATTGATGTGAGGGAAACACAACGACTGGGTGTCTTCCGCATGCGCCGTGACCAGGGTCAGGGATTGAGCCTGCAACTGAGATATGTGCCCTTGACCAGAATCGAACCCGGGACCCTTCAGGCCATGGGCCGACACTCTACCCACTGAGCCAAACTGGCTAGGACGAGGGCTTTACTTCCATGATTGTTACCCCTTCCCCCCATGGAACTGCTTCCAACAGAATCCCGAGCCAGAGCTCCCAGAGGTGAGGATCGGTGTCCGAATCACTTGGCTTCTCCTCAGGCCTTAGCATAGCACCTAGCGTTCAGGAAACATTTCGGGAATGGGTACGAGTTCAGTGGGTATGAAGAGAGCGCTCTATGGGGATTGAGGATGGCTGAAAGGAGTCAATTCCAAACCAAGCAAGGCAGAAAAAGACCGTCCGATGCTGTGAGGAAAGGAATCCAGTTAACTGTTCCAGAATCAATGCTAAAGGTTTTAAGAGAGAGAAGAAAAACCTTCAGTAGAGAGAAAGCTAACCTCAGAAGGCTCTCGGCATTCACTCAGCTACCTGCTGTGTGCCAGGAACCGTTTTAAACTCTAGAGATACAGCCATAAACAACAAAAAAGAAAGCTCTAGCCCAGCGGCGTGGCTCATAGGTTGAGCATCGATTCCCAGGCCGGGCACATGCCCGGGTTGTGGGTTCGATCCCCCGTGTGGGTTGTACAGGAGGGAGCCGATCAGTGATTCCCTCTCATCATTAATGTTTCTGTATGGAAGGGAAGTTAGCAGGCTTCTGAGCTAATTCAGGCGAAAGATGATGGATGTTACGTGTTACATTGGACCGAGCGAGTGGTGGAGGTGATGGGAAGATTCTAGATCTATCCTGAAGGTAAATCTGACATGAACTGCTTATTGCACATGGCAACACAGAATGATTTGATCGCGTTTCTTTCCATGGCTGGCTAACACGACTGACCAGGAAGCACAAAATCAAAGGTGGGAGTTCAACGCTACAGATCACCTCTGATGACCCCTGACCCCTTTGAAAACACATGCTACTGGTCATAAAGGGACAGGGCAAGAGTCAGGATGAGCCTGCTTCTCTACATTACCCATACATTACCCAGACTACAGTACCCGAGGTCCCACGCCTTCTCTACGGTAAGGTGCTAAACATTCTAGAACATATTTATGTAACTGAACACTCGCAGGCCAAGTAGAGTAACTCTGTGGGTCATTCAGATGCTTCTCACACATGGCCGCTTGGCCTTGGAAGTGTACGTCACTTGTCAATACATGTGGGGCGTGGGGACACTGTGGGGGCGAACAGAGATAAGCTCTTTGAGGCGAGTGGAGCGACAAACACGGAAACGATGGGATCAGAACGTGCCAAGTGGGACAACAGGGTCATGTGTGTGAAGCGCTGTGGACACATGCCTAACAGCTCCTGGGAAGGCATGGGGTGGAGACGGGAGCACCAGAGGGCCGCAAAGGAGGGGCGTTGTTGGAGCTGATTCCTAAAGACCAAGCTGACATTTCCCACGCAGAATCAGGGGTTGAAGAAAGAGAAAAAGCATGTTCCAGACAGAGGCAAGCCCACCACCTGGGCCTGGGCCCTGACCCGGGATTGAACCGTGACCTCCTGGTTCACTGGGTCACGCTCAACCACCGAGCCACACCGGCCGAACAAGAAATGCAAAGAAAGAAGAGGACAAAATACACCACACTGTTCCCCTCTGGGCTTCTCCTAGTTGTTCTTATGGAGGGCCCCCCGGCCCCCACACACACACAATGGAAAGCTCTTTCGGGAGCACAGATCTCTCCTGCCCTGGCCCTGGCCCTGCCCTCAACACGAAGCTCCCAAGTCATCCTCGGTCACGACTGGCTGACAGACCGATGATAAATGCGGCTTGACCAGCATGTTCCCGGCTAAAAATGTACCGTGCGGCCCATTTATAATTCCATGCATTATAAAGCACTGCTTCTAAATAGGTCGCCCCAAATTGTGGCTGACATGATCCCAAAATAGACGCGGCCCTTCCTTTCTGGTCCCCGGGCGAGCCTGCTCCGAGCGTCCCGGCTCTGTCGCCTCCTGGATCGGTTACCTGCGCCGCTGTTGCTAAGCAGGCCGGCAGCAAGCTCTTCCGTCCCACCGAAGTTCAAGAAGGACATGCCGTCGCCGGGCTGGCGGGAGGAGCTGTGCCTGCGGGGAAGAGCCCAGCCACCCGGCTTAGTGCAGATCCTCACCTCCTTTATCCTGCTCACCCTGCATCCCAGGGGTCGTCATCCAAAGCAGGACTGGCTGTTCAGCCACCCAGTCCCAGGCTGGCAACCGCTGGGATCCGTGTCACAGGCTACCAGGCCGCGGCGCGTGGTCCTGTGCCAGCTCCGGCCTCCTGTGACCAGCCCCTCCTGCCCTGGCACCTCACCTGCGATTGCCAAGGCTAGACCGCCTGCCCTTTCTGCTCTAAGCCTCCCCTGCTAACACCAACAGGAGGATGTGAGGTGCTCGAATAGAGGCAGCAAGTTCATCTGGTAGAGATGGTCACGTCGGTCTGTATCCCTCATCCATCCCAGGGGATGATGAGGTGAGTGAATGGGGTCGAACACTGCTCTTTGCAAAGTGTTGCCTAAAGCATCACAGTGAGTCCAGGCGTAACCCGGGCTCATGCTTGTCAAGGCTTCAATGGCTTTCTTCCTGGACCGAGTCTCTTTGGATGCCTCTAACGCAGTGGTTCTCAACCTTCCTAATGCCGCGACCCTTTCAGATCCTCATGTTGTGGTGACCCCCCAATTTCATTGTTACAAATTGAACATAATTAAAGCATAGTGATTAATCACAAAAACAATATGTAATTATATATGTGTTTTCCGATGGTCTTAGGCGACCCCTGTGAAAGGGTCGTTCGACCCCCAAAGGGGTCGAGACCCACTGGTTGAGAACCGCTGCTCTAATGCATTCAGAATTGTGGTTCAAAAAGGCTTGTTTTTAAAAACACAGACCTTGATTTCCACCGTTTTTTAGCATTGATTTATTCTAAATTCAGCAGTGAGATTTCTCAGTGACCAAAATGACAAAAGTCAGAGGCTGCCTGCCCAACACACACAGCAAGAATCACCGGTCTCGGCACCCCTTGTCAGCCTTGACCAAGGACTAGAAGGCATTCATGTCTGAGGTGTACAAACTGGGCTCTCAATTACACCTCCACTAAAGCAGGCCCTGGGCAACATTTCTGGCAAAAATGTCAGGCTGTTTGCTTTGAACTTGGCCCATTGAAGGGAGTGACGCGGACCCTGATCTCACACTGTCTCTTCCAGTCTCATCAACGTGACACTGTGTCAGCGGTCTGTTCTGCGCATTGTCTTGGGTGCCGAAGAGTGGTCTCGGGGTACCGTCCGGAGCCCTCGCACATTCTCACCTTCCAGCAGCTTCATGATAGGCTAACTCCAGCAGCTCTGCAGAGGAGTGGGTGGGGTCCCTCCGCCCGCTGCCCTGCAGCTCCGCCATGTTCTGTCGGGTCTGGTGATGGATCTGGATGGCCTCTCCGGATGGTCCTACCCAGACAAAGACCCCCTGAGCATCAGCCCCACCCGACAGCTCGTGCTGTGCGCTTGGCATCCATCTTCCTCCCATCTGGCTGCCGGGATGCGGGTGTTGCAGCCATTGAAGGAGCACACCACAGACCACACACACAGAGGCACGGTATCCCCGTGGCCCTCCGGCTCCCACACAGGACGTCTGCTCTTCAGAGCTGAACTCATCCTCCCGTGTGGCCTCGTGTTTGTCACCCTGTCCAGCCTAAGAATATTCAAGAGCCTCTTTCTCATGTGTGTACAACTGAGACACCACAGAGAAATACAGAAGTATAGGAGGCAAAGGCCCTTCCCAGGAAGGTTAGCACAAACCACATGAAAAGGACCACACAACTGAAACACCAATGGCTCCCCTGGCCGGTGTGGCTCAGTGCTTGAGCATCAACCCATGAACCAGGAGGTCACGGTTCGATTCCCGGTCGGGGCACATGCCCGGGTAGTGGGCTCGATCCCCAGTGCGGGGCGTGCAGGAGGTAGCCAATCCATGATTCTCTCATCATTGATGTTTCTCTCTTTCTCTCTCTCTCTCCCAAATCAATAAAAATATATTTTAAAAATGAAAGAAACACCAAGGATTCGACTAATATATAAGATAGCAACAACTGTGGCTCGAAGAAGCAGAAGATACATAAGCGCAAAAAAGGCGAGTAGATCATCAGAATTAGTCCAGTCTGCTTCCTAGAGAAAGAAGTTTCAGAGCATTGAAGTCAGCGAGGCTGATAGAGAGGAGGTCTAGGTGGAAGAAAGGATCCGTGTGAAACCCCAGGCGCGCAAGAGGCAAGACATGTGCAGGCGACGAGCTTGGGAAAGAAGAGAATCTCTGAGGATGGTGACAGTTGGGAAGCCCAGCAAGGGAGGGCCTGGCGATGAGAGGCCCAGGCGGGCGGAGGATGCAGCTCTGGAGATATTGTTTCAGTGAAGTGCTGCGTGTCGGGTGTTGGAGGAAAAGCACAGAAGCAAGAAGAGCGAAGAGTCACGGGAGAAACACCAATAGCCCTTCTCCCAAGAGAACACGAGGGAGCCAGTGGGATAGCAATGGGAAGAAAGAGACCCAGAAAGAAACAGGTCATGTGACTGATTATGACAGAGATCAGGAGGGCAAGAAGGGGACTGAGAATGACCCCCAATGACAGCCGAAAGAACCAGGTCCACTGCTCACTTATTTAACACTAACGCAAGAAAATTATAATAAAAAATAATAATAATAACAACTAGACATTTCCAGGCGTTCAGCAGGATGGCTTCCAGGAAAAACCCTGGCGTTTCATGCACCTGTCCCTTCCCAGCCCAGCAAGAGCCCCTTCAGCTGCAGGTGCATTCCAGCCACAGCTGCATAAAACCCAGAGAGAGGCAGGAGAGGGAGGAATGACCGAGAATGAGGGCCATCAGTCTTAGGAAAGAAAGCAGGTGGCAAAGCACAGTCTCTTTCAAACAGAACAACAGAAGCCCTCGGCTCTATACCGCTCACTACAGTCACAAAGCCCATTCCCAGGTGTGCCCTCGGGGTCCTCACGAGAACCCCTGGGGTAGGCAAAGGGGGCGTGGCTGCCCCATCTGACAGGCGGGGCACCAGGTACCAGAGGAGCTTGGATACTTGACCGTGGCCCCCTGGTTTGTTGGTGCTGAGGACCAGGCCTGGGAGCGCCCGGCCACGGCTCTTTCCTGAGCCACCAACTCACCCACAGGGAAGGTGTGCATCCAGCGCCTCCTGTTGGACGTGAGCTTCATGGGCATCCGTGAGGGGGCGAAGGGGTTGATCAGCGCCCGCTGGGGTGCGCAGCCCCCCGGTCGAACGTGCAGCATGGATTCCACGCTGCCCACGTGGAACCGCCCTGGCGCGCTGGAGTCTCGCTGCGGCGGCTCCACCATGTTCTCCAGGGCATCTGCCGGTTACGGTAGAGATGAGACACGGAGACAAGCACAGAGCCACAGAGGAACCAGAACCAGGCAGTCCGCTCTGCCAAGGCTGCCAAGAACCTTGGACAGTACGCATGCCGAGCAGTGAGGGAAATGAGTAAAAGCACCAAACCAGGGAGAAATGAAACCGTGGGTGTGTTTGCTTTTTAAACACTTAGTCTCGGTCCCCAAATGACTGGCCCAATGAAGCCACATCCAAACTGACGGGGAGGACCACACATCGCCTAGACTTAAAGACCCTGCACTTTAAGCTGGTATACGTCAAGGGCAGGACTTGAATTGCCTCCCGTGGAGATGGGGTGGGTATGTTCTGCATGTGAGAGGAACAATAAAATGTATATATTTGGATGACCAGCGGGCCAGACCCTGGCAGAGACAGTCCATGTGCTCGCTAAACCTGCTTGGTTTTCCTCGTAGGCACACAGACGGACAGCTCAGGTGGTTTGTACTCACTGCACTGGCAGGGAAATCATTAAACGTGGACTTACATCTGGCCACAACCCCCCACTCCTCCACCCCTCACTGCAGGAAGGAAGCTGCGCCCAGCTCTGCCCAGCTAGGCCCGGGCTTTGGCTCTGACCTCGCGTGCTGGTGTAGCCCAAGGAGCTGCTGACTTCATACTGGTGCAGGTGGGGGAGAGGGATCATGAGGATGTTGGCGCTCCTGCCCAGGGAGCTGTCATCGGAAGCCTGGCTCCTCACTTCCTCCGTGGGCAGCGCCCGGCTGGGCACGGAAGGGCTGGAGGAGACGTCGCAGGAGCTGGCACTCTTTCGACTGTGACTCTCCTGCTCGCGCACAGACCTGACGCGGGAGAGAGGACAAGTTACCGCCAAGGAAGGGACGCTGCCCCCAAACCGTCACCAGCCCAAGCTACTTGGGAAACCAGTAACAAAAGTCCCCAATGAGCCTGGGCCAGCGTGGCTCAGTGGCTGAGCGTCGACCTATGAACCAGGAGGTCAGGGTTTGGATTCCCGGTTAGGGCACATGCCCAGAT
>NW_005871742.1:291565-301008 GCF_000147115.1 Myotis lucifugus | reverse complement strand
AAGGCATGCCTCCTATTTGGCAAATTTTTAAAAAATAATTCGTTATTATTGAAAGTATTACTTAAGTCTCCTTTTCTCCCCCCCCCCCCTCCAGCCGGCCCCCACCCCACCCCAGGCTATTTGGCTAATTTGAATTGAAAACATTTTTGAGGTTGCTCTCATAAAGGTCCCCACCAGACCTCACATTTTCTCAAGCAGTTTTTATATCCACCCCCAAGGGAATCGGGCAGAAAACCTGCAGGTGGCGAGGCGCTGAGCCCGGGATGGGCCTGGCAGCCTGAACACTTGAGCGTCGTAGGCATCATAGTCTACTTGGATGGGAAGGGCATTCTCGGCTTCTTTTGGAGTCCCAAGAGCTGAAACACAAATAATACGAATTGTCACCAAAACTTATTTCAACCAGATGCCTTCCAAGGGTCTTCATCAAAATCTGCAAGACATAATGATCATCATCATCATCATCATCATCATCTCCCCTTGAAAAAAAAAAAAGAGAGATGCCCTGACCAGTGAGGGTCAGCTGGATGGGCATCCTGCTGTGCACCAAAAGGTTGCTGGTTCGATTCCTGGTCAGGGCACAGGCCCGGGTTGCAGGCTCAATCCCCGGTAGGCAGCAGGCAGCCGGTAGATGTTCTGCTCTCACATCAATGTTTCTCTCTCTCCCTCTCCCTTCCTCTCTCTCTAAAAATTAACAAAAATATTTTTTTAAAAAGGATGATAACCATTCACCAGATTGTTGAGACATATGACTTATATGTCAAAGGATGCAGGAACAGTATAACACTAAGTAGAGGCAAGGTGATGGCAGTACCTCATTCTTCTGTAATCCCACTCTTACGATATCATCTTCCTATGTACGTTTCGTACTTTCAAACGTTCTCCCTGAGCCCTACAACTGGCCTGTCATTACCATCCATCTTGCAGCTGATAGGACAAATATATACAAGGTGGTTTAGGAACCCAGGTCTCCCAGCGTGGCTGTGAACTGTTATGTGAGCTCACATCCTCTGTTGCCATGGCAGGCTGACTCTTTCTAAATAGACGAAAGGAGGAAGATACTCACACGTGTCACGGCCATTTTTCGCTCTCTCGGAGGCAGGCTGAGGAAATAAAGAGAGAGTTAATCGCTCCCCTCCCTGCTGGAACAGGACTGACCACAAGGCACAGCGCGCAGGCGGCCGCTCCCCAGGGGGGAGACCGTCTCACCCCTGACACTGATGGGAAGGTGGGAGCGCACGCCAGGCGCCTGCCTACCGTGGCCTCAAGCCCTGCCAGGGCCTTTCCTCCCGCCTCATACCCTGTTTGCTCTCACAACTCTACCCAGGGGACCCCTGGGCCCCACTTCACAGGGGAGGCTATTTAATTCTAGAGAGAATAAGGGACTTGTTCAAAGGCACACGATTAGCAGGTGGCAGAGCCGAAGCCTAAGGTCAGCTCTTCAGACTCGTAAGAGTGGCATTTTTATTGGCTGCAAATATATTCCATTGAGTGGATATTTCATGGTTTATTTAGCTATTTCCTTATTATTTTCAACTTGTCACTATTATGAATAAAACTAGTCCAGCCGGCGTGGCTCACTGGTTGAGCGTCAACCTATGAACCACGGTTCATAGTAGGGGGCATGCAAGAAGCAGCCGATCAATGATTCTCTCTCATCACTGGTGTTTCTCTCTCTCTCTCCCTCTCCCTTCCTCTCTGAAATCAATAAAAACATATTTTAAAAAAACAAAACACTAGACCAAGGTCTACTCAGATTCAATGTCCTCAATTATTTCCTGAGACCACGTGGCCGGAAATAAAATGTGTCAAATGGCACGACCTTTTGCACTGCTCTTCATACACACGCTGAACTGCTTTTCATAAGAATCGGACACAAACCAGATACTCACGCACCCATTTCACAGATGTTTGGTCTAATTATTAATAGGTTTCAAACCTATCCGGTTTGGTAAGCAAAAATATGAGTCCCTACTCCTGTCTGAACGCGCCTTTCTTTAATGACCTGCTAGGATGTGATCTTTTTAACGTATTTCCCCTTTGCAGCAACATGTGTCCCTGTCTTTGTCCCTGCCGGTAGCTGGGAGGTCTCAGGGTGTGAACACACCAGTCACATCATAATAAAAATAGTTCTTTTTATTATTAAAAACTAAAAATAGTTCTTTGGCCATATTTTTGCCAAAGGTATTTCTTACATATGGGGGTTTGCCTTGTTATTTAATGTGGAGAATTGTAAAAAGTTCTAAAACAATTTCTGAAACTTATTTATTCCCTGGGGGGAAAGGGAGTATCTCAGGACCAAAATAACCGCCTGGGTGTGTGACAGTCCCTCAAGGCTCTGCTGGCGGGTGACACCTACCTTCTTTCCGGCCAGTTTTATCCGGGGGGTGAAACTGTTACAAAAGAGCTGGCTTTTGGAGGTGTAGAAACTGTGAAAGAAACAAACAGGGTCATTAATCTAAACACCCTTTTTTAAAATATATATATTTTATTGATTTCAGAGAGGAAGGAAGAGGGAGAGGTAGAAATATCAACGATGAGAGAGAATCATTGATTGGCTGCCTCCTGCACGCCCCCTACAGGGGATTGAGCCCGCAACCCAGGCATGTGCCCTTGACTGGAACCGAACCCAGGGCCCTTCAGTCCGCAGGCTGATGCTCTATCTATTGAGTCAAACCAGCTAGGGCATGAACCCCCTTCTTTTTTAAACCTCAAGACACAGCTGAAATCACAGCCCTGGATCAGCCACCTCGTGAATGCCTTTGTCTCAGGCTTCCCTGGTCTCCCCGATTCTAACTTCTTTTGTAATTACTATAAAGCAGTAATTATGCTTTCAATTGTGTTCGTGCTAGTTCTGATTCCTAACTGGATTAGAATTTCCTTCTTCTGGCAGAGATAAATCTATTTACACCATAATTTTCACCCAGATGCTTGGCATGATGCTGGGCCCTGACCGGGAATCAAACTGTGACCGCCTGGTTCATAGATCGATGCTCAACCACTGAGCCACGCTGGTGGGGCATGTACATAGAGAAGCTTTAAGCAACTGTTAGAGCTTTGCTTTCCGCATCTTGACAAGAGACTTTACAGAGAAAATGGCAAGGAAGTTATCTGACATTCTGGTCACATACCACGAGTCAAGATCACGCCCACCTGTGGTTGATCCAGTGAGGAATATTATAGTCGTCGCCCAGACGGGAATCGCAAGGAGCACTCCGGTTATGCAGCTGCAAGCGAGAAAGTCAGGCACAGATCAGCTACGAAAACAAGTAGGCCAGGCGACTGCTCCACTTCTGTTTCTCTTTTTCCTTCTTTTCATCTTTATTGCTGAAAGTATTACATAGGTCCTCCTTTTCCCCCCATTCACCTCTGCAGCCTGCCCCCGTCCTCCCCCCCGACACCCCACCCCAGCCCAACTCTTGTTTTTAATGAAAACTATTCTCAAGACCATCCCAGCCCTGGAAACTGGCCTTCAGTAAGCGATCCAAAACCGAATCACCTTGAACAATGGGACGGCATGTAACGGCTGCTCCCCCATGCACACCAAGTCCACACCAATTCCTAAAAAACAAAACAAAAAGAGTTTGGGGAGAGGTGAGGCGGGGAGAGGCGGAGACCAGTGCTCCCATCTATTATCGAGGTTATCTCACTGGGGTGGGGGTCTGGGGCAGAGCCAACTTTCCGTGCCACGATTTACAACCCCCTGTGCTGCCTACGCAGCAAAGAAGTACGTAGATGTATCTTGTTCTTTCTCTGTCCTGTTACCAAGTCTGTCACACCTGCCACTATTTGGTGCTCGACAGTCAGCCTCTGCCTGCCTTGCAGATCACGATTTGTCACACAGACAGCCAGGCCTCCATGACCAGGGTCAAGGCCAGACAGGGAAAGGAACCTTGTCATCTCCGTGAAAAGCCAGACGATCCCCGTCACTTAACACTCCGGTGTGGGGTGAATTTCCCGCCAAAATATAAGATGGCTCTGTCTTTTGGTTTTGTTCCATCCACCAAAAGGGTGGATTACAAACAAATATTTGGTAATACGCAGTTACAATCGGCCCGAGTTTACATGTTTCCCGCACTCCACCGCAAATCTATATGAAAGTTAAAGACGGCTCCCGCGGAGTACGCGCAATTCACGCGAGCCGACTTAACTCGTTTCCCCCTCTCCAAGTGTTAACAGGGCGTCCTTACTGGCAATTGGGATTTCCGTTCCCAGCCCCATCCTGTTGTGGAAGCACAGATGAAATGGGGGCCCGGGGTGCGAGCTGGGGAAGCACAGCACCCCACGGAGGGAGGGCTGCACTGGACGATCTGATGGGACTTCCCCGTGTGGCTGATGGACACTGGTTCCTGGAAACCATCACCCCCACCAGGGCTCCCCAGTGTCAAATATGTTTGGGAAACTCAGGGTACCAGGTATGCCCTTTAGAGACAAGCAGGGAACACTGACATATTAAAATCTGAAATTAGGGCCCTTGCTGGCATGGCTCAGTGGATACAGCACCGGCCTGCAGACTGAAGGGTCCCAGGTTTGATTCCGATCAAGGACACATGCCCATGTTGCGGGCTCGATCCCCAGTAGGGGGCCTGCAGGAGGCAGCCGATCAATGATTCTCTCTCATCATTGATGTTTCTATCTCTCTCTCCCTCTCCCTTCCTCTTTGAAATCAATAAAAATATATTTAAAAAAAAATCTGAACTTAGGGAATGGGCTTAAATGTGTATGACCCAAGTTCTCCCAAACCACTCTGACCATGGAATTCTTTGTCGCCTGACACCACTCACACTCCCCGACCTCCGATGCACAGAGCCAGGGGAAGCTGAGTTCTAAGGGGAAGTCAGCAGTTCCCAGGGAGCGTTACCGTTATCTATCATCCGCTGCTTGGTCAGGATCATGAGTAGACGGTCCACTTCGAACACACCCACCCCAGGCGTGATCACCACGGACATCTGCCCAGTTCGGTCAAAGTTGCGGTTGATATAGTGCTTGTCAAACACTGGAAATGAAGCAAAAGAAATCCTCCAATGGAGATGTTACAGCTTTTGGGAAACCAGCCACGGGCAAGACCCTCTCTTCTTGGAGCTTTTTACCTGTATCACTACCACAGCAACTGCCACATGCTGACCTGGTTTCTAGTTGGTCACACGCATGCCTGCCTGTCCCCTTTTACATTAAGAACTGCCTCACACAAGACTATGTCACTGTCGCCTTTGTTCATTGCTCTCCATTGATACTTGCCTTGTGCAGCCAGCCCTATAGGCTCAAACTTCATGTCATTAGTTTCCACAAATGAGGCAGCATTAAAACTTCTAAGAATAAAATACTACCCTGGCTGGTTTGGCTCGGTGGATAAAGTGTTGGCCTGCAGAATGAAGGGTCCCGAATTTGACTCCGGTCAAGGGCACATGCCCGGGGTTGCAGGCTCAATCCCTAGTAGGGGGCGTGCAGGAGGCAGCCGGTCAGTGATTCTCTCTCATCATTGATGTTTCTCTCTCCCTCTCCCCCTCCCTTCCTCTCTGAAATAAAAAAAAATATATATATATTTTTAAAAACAGAATTAAATACTAATTTTGGACAATATTTAAAAGAGATAGGCCAGAACCGAAAGTTAATTTTTATTTCTGGCCTGTGAAATTCTCACTATGGAAAATCAGTGATATCCAAATATGACAGAAGACTCATTAATAAAAGACCCCAGGCTCTGGAATGCCCAGCGCCCGAGTGCAGGCCGTGGGAGGGTGATATGCATAGTGAAGTGCCCACACAGGGTCCCTTCCACCGCTGGTCGGCGCCAGACAGATGCCTAACCGGGGCTGGTCCGATCAGATGCTCTCTGCTGGGAATGTGGAATTCGGAACAGAGAGCAGAGCCGGGGTGGCTGGGAGATGAACACAGTTCGAGGAATTCCTGCCGCTGCGCTTCCCAGAGCCACCCTGGCCCCCACATTCTTCGACATGGGGTTCAGGCCTTTCTCGGCTGCCCCACTGAGCCCCTGTACCTGTAGAGTAAACTTCCCTTTTTGTTTAAATGAATTTAGTAGGTTTCTGGTATCTGCAAACTAACAGAGGAATGTAGGGACAAACATCAGGAAGAAATCCCGCCACACTCTTAACAACGCCTCTCTCGGAAGGAGCCTGACAGTGGCAGGAAGGGGAGAATTTCTTCACTATCCCTCTCCATGACTTGAAGTCTAGGCACACGGGTCACTTTTGTAATTTTTTTAAAAAGCTGATTGAAAAAATTGCCTGGGAGCAGCTGAGGGCCGGGGTGAAAAAGAGTAAGAATATAGTTTAGTAAAACAAAGAGCCCAAGAGGATCCCCCAGCGCTTTACTCTGAGGTTACCCTGAAAAACAGATGAGAACAGCAAGTTAAGTTCCCAGCAGAAGACCTAAGAGCTACATTTTGGCCGTCAGAAGTTAATGCTCTCAATTAATTTGGGGGGTAGGTGGTGTGAACATCACCAACCAGGCCTGGGTCTTTGGCATCAACACAGAGAAGTTCAGTCATGCGGTCAGCAGGATGCCTGCTCACGGTGGCGCTGAACTCACTCACCATTGAAGGACAGGTTGATGGCCTCTAGGTAGTTCCCTTGTGCTGAGGTAGAATTGTCTCCTGGAGGGAAGCCCTCTGAAGCGAGAGACACGAGAGAAGGAAAACAGCTCATGAGAAAGTCTTGTAAAGCAAGTGGCAGGTGCCTGGCTCCACAGGACACCCCCACACCCCGCAGTGGGGACATTATCGAACCTACTGCATGTGTAATGAGCAATCGGACCCAACCAGAAGCAAAAACCTGAGCCCAGCCAGTGTGGCTCAGTGGTTGAGCATCAACCTAGGAACCAGGAGGTCACGGTTCGATTCCCAGCCAGGGCACGTGCCCGGGTTGCAGGCTCGATCCCCAGTGTGGGGCGTGCAAGAGGCAGCCGATCCATGATTCTCTCTCATCGTTGGTGTTTCTATCTCTCTCTCTCCCTTTTCCTACCTCTCTGAAATCAATTAAAAAAAAAAATTTTTTTTTTTTTTAAAGAAACCTGATGGAAGCAGAATCTACACACAGCACTGGAAGGGGAACAAGCGTGAACCTCTTCTTCTCCCAGCCTCGTCCTACACCTCTCTTCCCCGCTGCACCTTCTACCCCATGGATGCAGTACCTGCCTGTTCCAGTCGCACCAACACTGGATACTGGATGAAGAGCTTTTTAATGGTCACCAGGAGTGACGTCCACTCTTCTCTCCTCTCATTCTGCACCACCACTCTGAAAGGAGCATCAACATGAAACAGGTATCAGTCAACTACTACTCACAGGACAGCAGGTCCCTTAGAGGGTTGTAAGGAAAGAAGATAGGTGGGATTCCCAAAGTTAGGGGGCTTTACCACACAATTATAAGTGATAAAGTCAAGTACATTTAACAAATATTAACAAAGAAATGTAATCATGTCAATAGCCACATAGATTGAAACGAAGAAAATATTTTAAAATGGCCTTGCCCTGGCTGGTGTTGCTCAGTGGTTACAGTGTCAGCTCACACACCTAAGGGCTGTGGGTTTGATTCCCAGTTAAGGGCATGTACCTGACCACTGACTCAGATTCTCCATTAAGTCAACACTTGGTGGGGGAGGGAAGACAGGGGAAATTGCTTAAGCAGACCAAACAAAAAAGTTGTTTTGGAGACAATTAAGGAAATCTGAATATGTACTAGATATTAGATAATACTATAGAATTATTATTAATTTTATTAAAGGTGATTATGATTAAAAAAAATTGTGGGTATATATGTGATTACACTGTGATTATACATGGAAATGCCCTTACTCTTAAGATATGCAGAGGAACAAAATGTTATAATATCTATAATTTACTCTCAAACATAATTTAGCCACAAAAAGAACAGATGAAGCTAATATAACAACTGTTAAAACCAGGCGTTGGGTATATGGGTTCATTATATTACTCATTCTTTTCTGCAAGTTTGAAATATTTCCCACAAAAAGTTTGGGGAGTCGTAAGGCAATGTAGTATCCTAGACTGGACTGTGGAACAACAGAATACGTAAATGGAAAACTAGTGAAATTGAGAAAAGTCTGAAACTCAGTGAATAGCAATGTTCTTGTAGTTTTGACCAATGTACCTTGGTTCTGACATGTTAACAGAGAAAACTGGGGGAAGGGTATATGGGAACTCTCTAGATTATCTTTGCAACTTCTCTGTAAACCTAAAATTACTCCAAAATACAAAGGTTAATTAAAAAAAAAAAAAAGTTAGGAAAGAAACCACCAAGAAGCAAAGACAGGGGTTTCTAGTGAAGGACCCAAAACATACTTATAAAAGTCTTCATAGAATCGCCCCTTGTGATCCTGTCGAATTGAGGCTCGGTTTACCTCGGGAAATTCATCTGAAACAGAGAAAACAAAGATGAGATTGAAAAGAGAGACTCAGTTTCTCTGCTCCCATGTTCCTGGGTTGAACATTTGCATCACAAAAATAAATAAATAGCATGATGTGTCTATGAAGTTGGTTTAAGATGAATCACAGCCCACGGACTTCTTGCACCCGCTAAGGGGCTGTGCTATTTGCCACTTAACCGACCGTTGGACAGGAAGGGTGAGCAAGATGGAGCAAAGGGAAAGAAGATAATAAGGAATGAATGAGCTTAACAAAAAAAGAACTAGGAGAAAGACGTACTCACCAAGCGATTTTGCATCATAGAAAGTTCTAGAAAATAGGACCACTGTCACTTCATGACTACAGTTCTTCTCCTAGGCATGAGTAGAGAAAAAGAAGGCTCAGGTTTATTCCATTTCCTTCACATGAAGCAGCCCGCATGAACGCAGCATTCTCAGTGCTAGGAGGCATGGTGGGTAGACAGTCTCAGATAACATCAGGTAATTACAGGTTGCACAAGGCGATGAAGAGAGCGCTGCTGGACTCAGCCCTGGCGCTGAGACTTAGGACTACGTGACCCTGGGCAAGTTACCTCAAGCTCCAGGCACGTGGTAAATGCTTTGAAAGCTGCAAATCACCAAAAAAAGTATAGGTCCCTGCCTCCCAGCTCTTGATTTGGCATGAAATAGACCAGCCCAGTGTCTAAGGATCATGGTATTTATATCTGCGTCAGTGTTGTTGTTTTTTTAAAAATAATTTTTATTGATTTCAGGGAGGAAGGGAGAGGGAGAGATAGAAACATCAATGATGAGAGAGAATCATGGATCGGCTACCTCCTACACGCCTCCTACTGGGTATCGAGCCCGCAACCCGGGCATGTACCCTGACCTGGAATCAAACCGTGACCTCCTGGTGCATAGATCAATGCTCAACCGCTGAGCCACGCCGGCCAGGCAGTGTTTTCTAATTTCTACATACGTGCAGTTTAGGGAACGTGAACAGAACTGCTGGTGGTGGATGTCAGACTCAAAGACACCCCCACATCCTGTCACTGTCATAGGATGA
>NW_005871742.1:287447-291465 GCF_000147115.1 Myotis lucifugus | reverse complement strand
GGTGGCATGAAATTTGGCTTGCAACAGGGAGCCCCCCTTCCAGGTCCAAACTCAAAAGTAAATAACATTCTAGCCCCTAAAATGTATAGTTAAAATAATAATAATGATAATAATAATAATAAAAAAAAATGTATGGTTAGCTGCTGTTTCAAATACAGTGAGGCCTTGACTTACGAGTGTCCCGACTAACGAGTTTTTCGAGATACGAGCCGTCTCTCGGCTGATTTTTTGCTTTGAGTTGCGAGCTAAAATTCGGGTTACAAGCCAGCTTCAGATACCCCACCACTAGCTGACGCAGCGAACGTCACAGTGAACGCCACAACATCAGCCCAGCATAACGTGTCTCACTCGTTCACTTTAAGATTTGACATACGAGTAATTTGAGTTACGAGCTCCATCACGGAACGAATTAAACTCGTAAGTCAAGGCCCCAATGTACATATATCCAATCTCTGTAAGTTCTCTGAGGGCAAGCATTAAATTTCTATTTTCTTTAACCTTCAGAGCTGGAGGACATTTTCCCTATGTTGCTGAGGAAAGAGGATGAGACTTAGATTACATTGAGACCCAGACCCTACTGAGACCTGACTATGTGCAGCTAATTTAAACTACCTTGTGAGTTAGTGACTATTATTATCATCTCGATTCTATAGATAAGAAAACGAAGGCTCAGAGAGACTGAATTCTTCTCAAATATAAAGAAGCTAATCAGAGCTGAACCATAATTTGAAACCCAGTCTATTTGAATCCAGACTCCATGCTCTTTTCTGCTACATGTGTGACCTCAAATACTTCTTTTTAACAAATTTTTTTTATTTATTGATTTGAGAGAGAGAGAGAGAGAGGCATAGATTTGTTGTTCCACTTGTGCATTCACTGGTTTCTTCTTGGATGTGCCCTGACCGGTGATGAAACCTACAACCATGGCATCTCAGGATGACGCTCGAACCAATCCAGCTACCGGCCAGGGCCACTGTTTCTTTTTCTTATGTTGTTGCTCTAGGACAATGTTGAGTACTAGTGGTGACAGCAGGCATCCTTATACTGTTCCTGATCTTAAGGGGGAAAGTTATCAGTCTTTCCACATTGGGTATATTAACTATGGGTTTTTCATAAATGCTTTTTACAATGTCAAGGCGATTAAAGTAATTTACATCGAGTCTCATCAACTTAGGCTTTCGCTAAGATACCTCAATGAAATACAGTTTAATAGAAACAGTGTATTTTTTAAATCTGCATTGAAAAACATTTGCTCGATGAGACGGAGTGCATAAGAGGAAACATACCTTCCACTTGGTAAAGAGATCGGCAAGGAAACCATTCACAGCTTTCTCAAAATACAGATCCCCTGAAAAGGAACAAGAAGAGAGTGAGGACAATCTGTCATTCTTGCTGACAATTTCTTCTCTCAGTAAAGTCACAGGAATGGGACTAGTCCAAGAGAAGGTGGGTTCTGCTATGTCCTCAAACGAGATCATAAAAGCCAGACATACAGAAGGGGTTTCAACCTAGACTTTCTATGGGGTCAAATTCAGCATTCACCTCACTGAGTGAGAGGCCATGGCTTCGAGGTAAAATGCAAGATTGAAGAAGCTCTGACTGGAAAATACGGTGGGTCTTCAAAATGAGAGAACATCTAATTTCCAAACATGATCATTTTCATAGGGAGGCGTGCAGTTCATTAGATGATCAGGTGGACCCTGGCATTGGCTGAATTACCATTTTCAGTTCCTGCTGTTTTTGAGTGATTTTGATGACCCGCAGGAAAAAAGGAATTTATAATTTTATAAAACACAAATTCGAATTGCGTGCACCATGAAGCTGGTGTTGGACACAGTATCCACACTGCCTAGCACCTTTACTGTTCTCTACTTGTATCGTTCGAATAAAATGAGATTTCCGGGATGATAGGATGAGAAATGAAAGATAGCAAAGAAAGTATTGGTTCACAGAGTCACTCTCTTTATGACTTTTGACCCTGTAGTCACAGGACAATTAAAGATCTATTGGCATTATGAGTGTCTGTGCTTTAGTTTATCTTTTTGTTTACCTTTTAAAGCTTTGCCACATGTCATGTAATTCAGTATATGGAAAATATATAAATTGTTTGTTTGTTTTAGCGTTTGAGGATTTGTAAAAATCCCAGGGACACATTAGAGAATGTCAAGGGCTTACTGTCAATGATAACAACTTGGGAGAAACCAGAAACTTCTCCCCATTAGCAGTGACAGCCAGCATTTAGGGACAGTACCATAAATATCAAAATCCCACATTTCACAGCTCATCTGAATAAATATGTAAACCATAGCCGACGTAGAACGGAACACCACCTGAAATAAACGAAAACATGACTGCATTAGAAAAGCAATGCTGTAGAGTTTCAGCTCGCCATTCTTAGTGAACGCAGTGGTTTTTAGCATAGTCACAATGTTACGCAACCATCAGCGCTAATGCCAGGACATTTCATCACTCCGAAAAGAAACACATACCCACTAGCAGTTACTCCCTCCTACCCTCTTCCGTGTCTCTGTGGATTTGTCTCTTGTGAACACTTTACATAAATGGCATCATACAATCTGTGGCCTTTTCTAGCTGGTTTCTCTCACTTAGCATAATGTTTTCAAGGTTCAGCATGAATCATCACTTCATTTTTTTTTTTTTTAATCCTCACCAGAGGATATTGTTCCATTGATTTTTAGAAAGTGGAAGAGAGAGGGAAAGACAGAGAGAAATATCGATGTGAGAGAAACACACAATTGGTTGCCTCCTGCAGGAGCCCTGACCAGGGTCCGGGCTGGGAAGGAGCCTGCAACTGAGGTATGTGCTCTTGACTGGGATCGAACCTGAGACCTTTCGGTCCACAGGCCAACACTCTACCCACTGAACCTAGAGCCAAACCGCCTAGGGCTCATTCTTTTTTTATTGAATAACCTTCTATTGTATGGCTATACCATACTGTGTTTATCTACTCATCAGCTGGTTGTTTCCACTTTTTGCTATGTGAATAATTCCGCCACAAACATTTATATGTAAGTTTTTGTGTGAGCACATATTTTCAATTCTATCAGGCATGTACCTGCGAGTGTAATGGCTGGGTCATTTGGTGATTCTACATTTAACCTTTGGAGGAACCGCCAAATTGTTCCACAGTGGCCGTGCCATGTTACATTCACCCTGGGAGTGTGTGCAGGTTCTAATTTCTCCCCATCCTCTCTAACACTTGTCATTTTCCTTTTTAAAATTTTTTATCAGCCGAGACCGGTTTGGCTCAGTGGATGGAGCATCGGCCTGCGGACTGAAGGGTCCCAGGTTCGATTCTGGTCGGGGGCGTGTACCTGGGTTGCGGGCACATCCCCAGTGGGAGATGTGCAGGGGGCAGCTGGTCGATGTTTCTCTCTCATAGATGTTTCTAACTCTCTATCTCTCTCCCTTCCTCTCTGTAAAAAATCAATAAAATATATTGAAAAAAAAAATTTTTTTTATCATAGCCATCCTAGTGAGTTTGAGGTGGTAGCTCAGTAGGGTTTTGACTGACATTTCCCTAATGACTAATGATATAGAACATCTTCTCACGTGTTTATTCGTCAATTGGGCTGTTTGTCTTCCTTTTTTAAAGAGAATTAATCAGCCTTAACCGGTTTGGCTCAGTAGATAGAGCGCTGGGCTGCGGACTGAAGGGTCCCAGGTTCGACTCCGGTCAAGGGCATGTACCTTGGTTGTGGGCACATCCCCAGTAGGGGCTGTGCAGGACGCAGCTGATCGATGTTTCTAACTCTCTATCCCTCTCCCTCTCTGTAAAAAAATCAATAAAATATATTTTTAATTAAATAATAAAGTGAATTAGTCATTTACTATATTTGAGTCTCTTTCAGAGATACTTTAAAACGTTCTAGTTAATGTCGATTATAACTTTTTCTATCATATTTTAATATTTATGTAGATATATAGCCATATAATATTGCCATTCTTAATTTAGAATTTGGGTGTTTTTTTATATTTATTATTAAAAGTTTCAAAC